>NC_053490.1:384982698-385282698 GCF_905171775.1 Rana temporaria
TTCTAAAGTGCTCATTTTAAAGCCAAATATGCAAGTTATTGTTGGAAAACGTCTTTGGGAACCCGGGTCTTGCCCCAGGGAACATGTATCAATGGAAAAAAAAGTTGTAAAAACTGTAGTTTTTTCTTGAGCAGCGATTTTAATGATGCTTAAAGTGAAAAAAAAAATAAAAACCCTCTAAATATGGTACCTGCTGGGTGTCTATAGTAGTGGCACGTGTTTAGAAATGTCCATGCACAACATGAGATTAATTTAATACTGCCTGCGGCTATAATGTGATGTTTGGTCCCTGCAATATGGATAAAAATCATTGAAAAAAAATAGCATGAGTTTCCCCGCCACCACTCCCCCCAGGTCATTACAAGACCCAGTGCCGATCCTGACCTCCCTGGGGCCCTAAGCAAAATGGCATGGCACATTAAAAATGAGAAGTGGGGGGGGACCCTGACGACAGTGACATGTCGCATTAAAGAAAGTTGAGAAGCGGGGGGAGGGGGTGTTCTGCTGTCGGAAATGACTCAGCCAGCGAGTTTAGAAGCGGGGTGAGGGGGCGAAAATTACTTCTCACCAGACGGGGCCTCTAGTAATTTGGGGGGCCCTTTGCTGCTTTGCGGGGCCCTAAGCGGCTTGCATAGTGAGCCTATAGCGAGGATCGGCCCTGACAAGACCGTTTGGCCCTATATACTTTGAACAGCAGTATACAGGCGGTGCAAACAAGATAAGGACTGTAGGTTTCTTAAGTAGAATCAGAACCATGTCATACTTTGCTCCTGAATATTACACAATTTCCTAAAGAGACCCTCAACAAACTACATGACACTTGTGCCTGATGAGGCCACTGATGTTCCAGTGGTGGTGGCCCGTGAGACTGTCCATACAGGCTTGGCCCCCCAAAGTGCCAGTGCTGTGTGGCAACAATATGTCGATTATTTTAGGGGTGGGGGCCATTACAATGCCAGATCTTGGCTCAATAAATTATTTTTTTGGGAAAGAAAAATTCTAGAAAAAAGGGGGGTTTCCATCCGGGGCCCCCTTTGAACAAATTCTGTGAAGAACTCCTGTTCTCTGAAGGCCTCCATTATTTCTGCAAGTCAAAATGTATAAAAAAAAAAAACTAATGTCAGTCAAGCCTTAGCTTTCTCCCCATATGAAACCCACAAACTCATCCACTGATCATAAAGTCCAAAAGTCAAGTTTCGTATCGTCGTACTGCATGATCATTTTCACAACGTTTTCTACCGACTGCGAACGACGTTATCACTCACGCAATATACCTTTATACACTATTAAATAGCCCACGTGCAGTAACAGCTAATGCGTTTATGGGCAATTAAATAGCACACGTCCACTAACACTGAGTACTATGTTTAGGTGTAAACTAAACACTATGCAGGCAATACAACACGTTAGAGCACTGCATCTAGCACAATCTACTGCCTAACAATAGGAATAGCTGATCTAGCTAAGCTATACAGTGTATAAATATATGAACAACGCTAGGATGTATATATATCCTCTACACACTGTAAATTTAACTAAACTGACTAGCCTTCCTGCTCTATCTATCTATCTATCTGGTAGAAAAGACACTGTGTCTCTATCTCTCTCTCTGTCCGACTGTTCTTTTCTTTAACAAAGATGGAACACACTACACGCGGCCGCCTTACAGGCGGCCTTATATAGTGTGGGGCGTGTACTTAACCCCCTGAGCCATAATTGGCCAAAGCCACCCTGGTTTTGGCCAATTGTGGTTCTTCATTTTTTGCGCCTTGTGATTGGCCAAGCATGCAGGGTCATGGTGCATGCTTGGCCAATCATCAGCGAGCAACGCCGCAGTGAATTATGGGCCAACGTGCGTCACTCGATTTTGGCGCGAACGACCCGTTTTGTTCGAAATTCGTCGAACGTACGAACAGACGATGTTCGAGTCGAACATACGTTCGAGTCGAACACAAAGCTCATGCCTAGCAGGGACCACAACTTCGTCGTCAGAGCTATCTGGCATGGAGCCGCTGTCGTAAATAGGATCGTATTCTGAGCCAGAATCTGACAGATGCGTGACCTCCTCTTCACTATCTGTCATGCTCAGAATCCTGACGGCCTCTTCACCAGTGTACATTCACTTTGCCATTTTGGGCTCTAAATTTAGTCGTACACTGGTGATGATTCACGGGTAAATAAAGCACCCAACTGTAGAAAAGCAAACGTAGAAAACGCTTAAAAAAAATACTGTTAGCAGGGATCAGGCCTGTCTCTGCGAACGCTGCAGTTATGTGTGTTGTGTTTTTGAAGTGACAGTGATCGATCGATACTGCACTTTGGTGGGTTGGGCTGGGCGGAGGGGCAAAACGCAGGTGCTAGCGGGTATCTGGGCTAATTCCGCTAACAATGCGTTTTTGGGTACCCTAAACTGCTGGGTACGCTAGTATAGATCTGATCAGATCAGGTATCGATCCGTTCAGATACTATACCACTAAGGGGGGTGTATGCTTTGCGCATGGGTGTATGCGTTACTGGCACTAACCTAACGCTGCCTGGGGCGACCCAGACCCTGACTGACGCTAAAATTGAATTGATATCACCCGCCGGGCAATCAGGGGGTTAAACCTTTATTGGGTTATATACGGCGGGTGCCCTGATGCTATAAACAGCAAACTAACTAACCAGCGTCAACCGTAACACTTATACAGTGATCACTGGTGAAAGGGTTAACTAGGGGGCGATCAGGGGGTTAAAACCTTTATTGGGCAATATATGGGGGTACCTGACGCTTTCTAAAAACCTGGCGGTGAACCTAAAATAACTAACTAACTGGCTAACCTGCGTCACCAGTGACACTTATACGGTGATCACTGGTGAAAGGGTTAACTCTAGGGGCAATCAGGGGTTAAAACCTTTATTTATGGGGGTACCCAACGCTATAGAAACCTGGAGGCGAACCTTAAAAAAAAACTACCTAGCGGCAACAGTGACACCAATACAGCGATCAGAAAACCGATTGCTTAGTGACACTGGCAAAAGGGGGTGATCAAGGGGTTAAACCTTTATTAGGGGGGGGGGGGGTAGGAGGCTACCCTGGACCTAAAGGGGCCTAAAGCTAACTGCCCTAACACTTTTTTCTGTCACAAATAACACTAAAATGCAGTGATCAGAAAATAAATGATCACTGCAATCAGTGACACTGTGACAGGGGTCTGGGGGGGGGGGGGGTGATTTGTGTGCCTGTGTGTACTGGTGTTAGTGGTCTGTTGGTGCAACTTACTGTGAGAGGTCTTCTCTCCTCAAGCGCTGGTCGAAAAGACCGACACGAGGAGAGATTACATCACTTCCCCCTGCCTGTGTTTACACTGAGGCCGGGTACTCACGACCAAACATGTATGGTGAAAGCGGTCCGTCGGACCGTTTTCACCATACATGTCTGCCAGAGGGCTTCTGTACGATGGTTGTACACACCATCGTACAGAAGTCCGCGCGTAAACAATACGCGGGGCGTGTCCGCGGTGTCGCCGCGTCGATGACGCGGTGTCGCCGCGACAATGACGCGGCGACGTGGGCGGCCCGCCTTTAAAATGCTTCCACGCATGCGTCGAAGTCATTCGACGCATGCGAGGGACGGCGGGCGCCTGGACATGTACGGTAGGTCTGTACTGACGACCGTACATGTCCGAGCGGGCAGAATTCCAGCGGACTGTTTTAAAACAAGTCCAGGAATATTTGTCTGCTGGGAAAAGGCCCGGCGGGCAAATGTTTGCTGGAATTCGGCCCGCTCGCGCCCACACACGAGCAAACATGTCTGCTGAAACTGGCCTGCGGGCCAGTTTCAGCAGACATGTTTGCTCGTGAGTATGGGGCCTTACACAGGCAGGGCGGGCAGAGGAGGAAGCTGATTCGCTGGGAGCGATCGCGAGGGGGTGGCTAGAAACGAATAGCCGCCCCCTCATTCCGGATCGCTCCCAGAGGCTTACCGACCGCCGCAAGTACCGTGGGGGGGGGGGGGTCCCGATCGGACCCCTGACCCACGTCTAGGCAGGTACGTTGATCTGCCTGTCCGTGCCATTCTGCCGACGTATATGTACATGCGGCGGTCATTAAGTGGTTAATGAAGGTACAACATTTAGCAACTTATTGCTACACTTAGAAGTGCCTCTCTTGTCTTTTATAAAAAAAATGCTTTGGATTACAAGCATGTTTCTGGAATGAATTATGATTGCAAACCAAGGTTTTACTGTAACACCAACAGTTTGCACAGAGCTTTTCAATATAAAGGGAGACTACAATTACAATACAGTTCAAAATAGAAGGAATAGGAGGGCCCTGCTCATGGAGCTTACAATTGATTGGGGGGGGGGGGGGGGGGTTCAAAAGAAAATGGCTGCAGGGGATGATCTGGTGGAGGTGACCCAAGTACAGATTTTAGGTGGAGGAGTTTTCAAGGATCGCTTACAGGCAGACAGGTTAGGAGCTAACCGGACATACTGAGGTAAAAAAGGCAACTAGAAAGCAAGATGTCTTGGGAGGAGCTGAGAGGATAATTTGGGTGATATCTTGAGATCACGTCATGTAGCTGGGGGCAGTGTATTAGGTGGCTTTGTACGTTGTGGTTAGTATTTTATATGCTGGGCTAGAGGAAGCCAGTAAAAAGGGATTGGCAGTGAAGGGCAGCAGCCACGGATCAGTTAGTAAGGTACACATTTCTAACAGCAACATTTTTATGGAAAATTACTGCAGAAAACCAGTTAATTCCAAGGGGTTCACATACTTTTTTTTACCACTGTATTTTAACAAATACTATTACTCATTGATGGATTGGAAAGCCAAATCCTCCCACAAAAACATAAAAAAAAAAAAAAGTGCATGGTTTATGAATGATGGTAATGCAGACACTGAAATCCATAATGTTAGCTTGCCTGTATTTAGAGACATTTCAGCTAATTTGAGAGGGAGATCGGAAGGTGCTACTCCTGCCGGTGAACCTAAAATGTCAGGAAGAGCATTCCTACGTCCCGTCCTTGCAGAAGATGAAAAATCCAGGACTGGCTCCACTTCAGTCATCTTTCCCTAAATAACAAAGAGAAAACAAATAAGATGCTATACAGATCACTGCAGAACCTCCAAATGCCACCGTTATCAGTTTATGACTTCTTCCAGAAGACAAAGACCAAAATCCAAGGTGCAAGAGATAAAACCAATCAACAAGTGGCTATAGGTTATTTAACTGTACACATTATCATTGCGGACCAAATATATGCACGAGATATAAGTTAAAAGATTGTTAATGTGACTCTATCAGATATAATTTGTTACAATGTTAAAGTAGACGTAAAAATTGGAAAATAAAATAGTACATTTGCTACTGCAACAGGAGGGCTGGTGGAACCCAGAATCCCTTACAAAGTATGGGATACCCTTGCTTCAGCTCCCCATGCACCTCTTATGTCTAAATCACCCTGTGTCTATTAGGGGCACAGGGTGAGCAAGAAAATAATGGACATTAAGAATATGTCTTGGATTACTTAAAATGGGACAGTGATATTTATCCACAATATCTTCCAGGATATATGCCATATTAGAAAGAGACTCATTCATACTGTTGGGACATGTCAATGTCATCACCTCCAGCCACCTGTCTGTCTGTTGTCCGTTATAATGTACATGAGTCTAAAATAACTTCTAAGGGTCTTTCATTGTGGCTTGTGCCAATTGACCCTGTAATTGTGGGAAGGAGTTTTGTGTTGATTGGTGATAATGTTGATTGTGTCTTCTGAGCTACAAGACGGCAAGTCTAGCCTAAAGGTCGTGCCTCCGAGTCATCTTGGCTGCTTAAAGGGATTAGTTAATTAGCTCATGTTAATTAGGTCTGGTATCAGGTGTATTTTCAGAGTAATTTGAGCAGAATATGTATGCACCTCCTCTTTTATTGTATATAAACCTGTAGTATTTCAATAAAGATTGTGATTCCTGCTTGAACCTCAACACGGAGCGTCGTCTTGTATGTGGGGGAGAATTATTCGTATGGGTTTCTTGTTCACCTGGTTGGAGTGTCTGGTAGCTGCCTTATGTTTGGAAATGGAATATCCTAAACGATTTTAACCCCTCTCATACACAGGGTGTCGTTACAGCTACATTATACAAAACATATAGAAGTGTTAATTGTGCTTAGGTAGTGCCCTGAAAATGTATCAATTATCGGGCAATTCTCTTAAAATATGAGGATGCTCTGGCATTTCTGTGCATATAGCCTTGTGGATGTATATCCGCCATGATAGATTAAGGCTCCACTGCCTCCAACTGCTATTCTCAGGAGACTTGATGTCACTACTGTGCTGCTCACTGTTCCCCTTGCTGGAGATTCTGACATGAGGAAGCAGAGCCCTGCTTCTACCAAGATGCTGCATTCACATAGTGAAGAACAAGACAGGTTGGGTCAATAA
The DNA here is from genome assembly GCF_905171775.1 of Rana temporaria. Taxonomy (NCBI): domain Eukaryota; kingdom Metazoa; phylum Chordata; class Amphibia; order Anura; family Ranidae; genus Rana; species Rana temporaria. The sequence goes on from NC_053490.1 coordinate 384,989,130, forward strand.
CGAGGAAAGATCAGCTGCATGGTGACCACAGGCAAAGCTGCTGACCAGTCCTTTGTAATTACACACACACACACACACACACACAACCACCCACCCCCCCCGTTAGTATTCTATAAAAGGAAAACAAGAACAGTGCATTAAAGAATGAAAATACTGAAACCGTTTGAATATTTCCAATAAGTGAGAAATGAATATGAAAAAAACATTTGTAAGAGGATAAAAGCAATCCATGGGTACATTTGACTGGATAGAAAGCTACAGTATATACACATTGTAAAATGTTGCATTAGAGGATCTTGGCTCAAAAATGATACGTTTCTCACGGATAAAATGTGACGTGGAATTATGAGGACTTAACGTTATGTTCCATGATATCGTGTGCATTTTTAATGAGATAAAATGGCTTTGACTAGATTGTACAAAGTGTGCTCCCTTCAGTAGCAGACGCTGGACTGATTTTGGTGTTCCCACCTAAATATAAAATTGAAATTCATAGAATCTGGCTTAAAGATAATTAAAAAGGAGAAGTACAGCCATAGCTCATTTGGTTGTACTTCTCCTGTGGATGACAGAAGTGCATTTTGTTCTGCACTCCCGTGACCAGTTTTAGGCAGACAGCGGGTTAAAGCCCGCTGTCGGTTGACATCACAGAGCCGGTCCAGGCTGGGCAAAGATCGCAACCATATAGTCGGGGTCTACCCACGTGCCTGGAATGGCACCCGGATCAAACTCTCAGCGAGCCACTTGCTCCACAGCCCAGTGCTCCAGTGAGTGATCAATAGTGTTTGAAAGCTCAGTTCTCAGTGTTGGAGCCTATGGGGAACAGATGCAGCAACGGAGCGATGCTGCATCCACCTAGGTAAGTATTTTTGTTTTTAAACAAACACCTTACTTCTCTTTTAAATAAAGCTATTCTTTTAAAACCGGTTAAAGTGTTGGTAAAGCCTGTTACACCACTTGGACCTATCAAAAGGCTTACCTGTAGGTGCTGTAAATAGCTCCTAAACCTGCACGGTTTAGGAGATATTTATCATATACACTTGCGCCGTCTTAGGCACATGAGCACTGAAGAAAAGGCTCCCATGCGCAAGCGACCTCATCGTGGTTCCGGCCAACCACAGCGCCGGAGCCCACAAAACCCGAAAATAACTCCGGGAGACACTTCGCCAGTCACAGCGATGTGCGGGGACCGCTGCAACAGCTTCGATCTAAGGCAAGTATTACATAATGGGCTAGTAAGCAATTTTTTTTTTTTTATCTGGGTTTACAATTATTTTAAAAGTACTTTTTCCCCAAAAGTTATTAGAGAGTGTATGCAAAAGCACATTTTTTATTTATTTTTTCAGTTTTGGATAAAGTAGGGATGGTTTAGACCTCTAGTAGACCTTTTTCCTGTCTGTGTCCCATTAGAGAGGCCATCCCCTCTGACAGAAGTCATCAGAACAGGAAGATTGGAAGATTTTCAACGATCATCCGTTTCCTGAAATTTTGGATTTCTCATTACTTTCCATACCAAAGACAAATAGAGAAGGTGAATCCCCTAAACTGAGACACCATCCACAATTAACCAGTTGGCACTGACGCTATAGCCGAATGACGGCTATTGCATGTGCAGCCCATCAGTGCAGCCTCATCAGCGTACATCAATGAAGGAGAAAAATTACCCGTTTGCAAAATTTTATAACAAAAAAAAAAAAAAAAACTGCAGAGGTGATCAAATACCACCAAAAGAGAGCTCTATTTGTGGTAGAAAAAAATGATAAAAATGTAATTTGGGTACAGTGTTGTATGACCGCGCAATTGTCATTCAAGGTGCGTCAGCGCTGAAAATTGGTCTGGGCAGGAGAGGGGTTTAAGTGCACAGTAAGCAAGTGGTTAAAACCTGGCAGAGGTTAAAAGCCAAACTCTAGGCAAATAAAAGATTATGCTAAAATCCCCAAAAAAGAATACACTTGTGCCCTAATCGTTCCATCATACAAGTGTACAAAATAGAATATATAAAATGTGCAGCTGTTGTCACAGACACAAATGTGTGTTAAAAACTGATAATCAAAAATAACGCTTATGCCCACAAGGCCGGGATTTCCGACGGGGAAAAAACTCAGTTACGGGGCATCTCGGAACTCTGAAAAAAAAATTGGGCCAACCTTACGGGTTTTTTTTCCATTGAAGTGTATGTTTTCCCAAAAAAAAAAAAAATATTACACATACACATTATATATATTACACACACACACACACACACACAGGTCATTCTCAAAAAATTAGCATATTGTGATAAAGTTCATTATTTTCTGTAATGTACTGATAAACATTAGACTTTCATTATATTTTAGATGCATTACACACAACTGAAGTAGTTCAAGCCTTTTTATTGTTTTAATATGGATGATTTTGGCATACAGCTCATGAAAACCCCAAATTCCTATCTCAAAAAATTAGCATATTTCATCCGACCAATAAAAGAAAAGTGTTTTTAATAAAAAAAAAAGTCAACGTTCAAATAATTATGTTCAGTTATGCACTCAATACTTGGTCGGGAATCCTTTTGCAGAAATGACTGCTTCAATGCGACGTGGCATGGAGGCAATCAGCCTGTGGCACTGCTGAGGTGTTATGGAGGCCCAGGATGCTTCGGTAGCGGCCTTAAGCTCATCCAGAGTGTTGGGTCTTGCGTCTCTCAATTTTCTCTTCCCAATATCCCACAGATTCTCTATGGGGTTCAGGTCAGGAGAGTTGGCAGGCCAATTGAGCACAGTAATAACATGGTCAGTAAACCATTTACCAGTGGTTTTGGCACTGTGAGCAGGTGCCAGGTCGTGCTGAAAAATGAAATCTTCATCTCCATAAAGCTTTTCAGCAGATGGAAGCATGAAGTGCTCCAAAATCTGCTGATAGCTAGCTGCATTCACCCTGCCCTTGATAAAACACAGTGGACCAACACCAGCAGCTGATATGGCACCCCAGACCATCACTGACTGTGGGTACTTGACACTGGACTTCAGGCATTTTGGCATTTCCCTCTCCCCAGTCTTCCTCCAGACTCTGGCACCTTGATTACCGAATGACATGCAAAATTTGCTTTAATGCGAAAAAAGTACTTTGGACCACTGAGCAACAGTCCAGTGTTGCTTCTCTGTAGCCCAGGTCAGGCGCTTCTGCCGCTGTTTCTGGTTCAAAAGTGGCTTGACCTGGGGAATGCGGCACCTGTAGCCCATTTCCTGCACACGTCTGTACACGGTGGCTCTGGATGTTTCTACTCCAGACTCAGTCCACTGCTTCCGCAGGTCCCCCAAGGTCTGGAATCGGTCCTTCTCCACAATCTTCCTCAGGGTCCGGTCACCGCTTCTCGTTGTGCAGCGTTTTCTGCCACACTTTTTCCTTCCCACAGACTTCCCACTGAGGTGCCTTGATACAGCACTCTGGGAACAGCCTATTCGTTCAGAAACATAATGTATGTATGTATGTATGTATGTATGTATGTATGTATGTATGTATGTATGTATGTATGTATGTATGTATGTATGTATATATATATATATATATATATATATATATATATATATATATATACACACACATACACACACACACATATACAGTATATATACATACACACATACATACAAAGTCCAATAAAATACTTTATACACAAAGAAATAAGTTGTGATATGCATTCTTTAACATTGTGTGTTCCAAACAAAAACTTGTGCTCCAGGCCAACGTGACCACAGACAACACTCCACCATTCACCAGTTAGATTTGACTTTCATTGGTGGTTCAGCAAGGGATGTGTGCGCGACCACAAGATGAGCAGTGTCCTTCACAAGGACAAAATGTGCCACACTCCCTACCATACTGACATTACTCAAAGCCAATATTTGCAGGTAATTGGTTGTTTGATTATAAGATTCTTTTATGCACGCGGACTGAATTTCCAAGGTTTTTGAAAGGCTTATTAAAAAAGTGTTACTAAATTCACAACAGTAAAATCAGTCTGTATGCAGTAAAGCATGTTACCCTGCACACTTTGTAAAAAGGCTGTTTTATCCTGTCTTCTCTGATCCTCCCCTACTTTTACTGTCCCCAATCCATCTGCTGATAGAACAGAGCCTTGGAGCCACTGTGCTCATGCTTAGTTTTAGTTCTTTTGGGGAGGTGAACAGCACTATCCAGACAAAGTCAGGGGTCATACAGCTTCGTAGGACAGTCAGAGGAGAATGAAAATTCCTCCTACAAGCTTTAACCAGTGCTCGGTTGGACACGGATAGAAGTCACAAGACTGCTTTAACTGCCGATGAGAAAAACTATTTAGCAGTTTATATTTACTAAAATAATTGCATGTCCATGTTCTGTGCACTGTGGGAGACCAGATAGAGAAAATGAAGGGTGCTGGGTGTAGTAACACTTTAATATAGTGGGGCATTTTAGCTGTAAAAAGCAATGGAGAAGAATGAAAAAGGTCAGAAATGTGACCGAGACATTTTAAGGCTTTTTTTAATAAAAAGGGACACATGTAAAAAAGGCATGTCAGACGCTGTACATAGGTAAACCCCTCGCTGTCACCTTTCGGGGATCAGCCCTTGAAACCAAATCAACCGAGTATGGTGTTCCTTGTTCAGGCCCCCTTCTTTCTGTCTAACCACAACCATTAATGTGTGTTATATTTTTTACATCACTGGTTGATATCCGCCCCCTTATGTCGTCACCACCCAGAGCATGATGGGACTGATGTCATAAGAGGCATAGGCATATAAATCGTTGCACACCACGCGCCCGGCATTACAGCGGGAGGAAGCCACGTGTCAACATCAAAGAAGAGAAGAGGGAAGAAGATGATGCGGAAGACCGGCCCGCCCCTAGTAAAAGAGCTGGAAGAAGATAGCGGTGCCCGGCAGAAGGACACCAGAGAAGAGGGAAAAAGGCTACGAGGAAGATCGAGCCCCCCCGCTAGTAAAATAACTGCAAGAAGATAGCGGAGAAGCCCTGCAGAAGGAAGAGGGCACCGGAGAGCAGAAGAAGAGACCCCCGAAGACGGAAGAAGACCCCCGGAGCTGCCTAATAAATGACTTTTAAAACCTGTGTAGTGTGTTATTTTTTAATTTTTTTTTCCTCCAGGTGAATGGGTAGGGGTACGATGTACCCCAATACTCATTCACCTAGGGTGGGGGGCCCCTCTTATTAAAAGGTGGCTCCTGGATTCCGATAAGCTCCCCGCCCACAAACCCCGAAACAACGGCCAGGGTTGTCGGGAAGAGGCCCTTGTCCCCATCAACATGGGGACACAGTGCCCTGCGGCCCCCTGCCCCAAAACGCTCGCTCTTTCCTGACCGACCGGACTGCGTGCTCAGATAAGGGTCTGGTATGGATTTTGGGGGGACCCCCATACCGTTTTTTCAGCGTACAGGGTTCCCCTTAAAATGCATAGCACACCTAAGGGCCTAGTATGCTCTTGGAGGGGGAACCAATGCCGTTTTTTTATTTAAAATTTGGCGTGTAGTTTCCCCTCAAGATTCATACCAAACGCAGCTGACACAGTGCACTGCGATTACCTGCGGTTATGTGCCTATAGCTGTGACAGATGCCACCTGGACGCATTTAATTCTATTTTTTCTATTCGCACCAAACCGCAGGTAACGAAACCGCAGCTAAATGCAGTGTGTGAAGGGTGTCATAGGAAAGCATTGTGTGCTTCTAGCTGCGATAGAATCCGCAGCTAAAAGCACCATTCTATCCGTCTGTGTGAAAGGGGCCTTATGCTCACCTCATTAAAAGTCCCACGGGCTAAAGTTTTTTTTACTGTATGCATTTTGGGGATGGAGGTGTGTCATAAAAAGGAGGCAGCTGTCTGGCCATTTTTTCTTTTGTACTGTACATAGGTAAAAGGCAATGAATTTTATAAATCATTTAAATAAGTAATGTGTTTATCCTTTCTGTCCTAGTACATTAAAATACAACAGGAACTTCAAATAAGTAAAAAGAGGATAATTATCCATTTCAGTATTGCTAGTTAAACTGGGGGACCCCAAACTCTGAACCCTCAGGAGTAGCCTCAAATGCTGAACTCTTTTTGTAGCAACTCATAATGCCAGGGTTCTGCTGGTGTACTCTGGGAATGGTACAACGTGTCTAATGAGCAAGCTAGGTTGGCAATAGGAGCTCTTGATCTTGCACTAGATCTGAGACGCCATTCGGGACATGATATATAATAACGAGACCATATCCATCACTTCTATTCAGTTTCTTTATCCTTTTGCAATGTAGCCATCTACTGGCTAAAATGTATAGTACCAATAAAAGAGAATTTTTTTTTTTTTTTTACCAGGGTACAGTATAGGAAATAAAAGAGCAGATGCAATTTAGAATACTGTACCAATTAAATATAAAGCAGCATTTGTCAGCAATATAAGATGATGACTGCAATTTACAGGTAGGCTGAAACCCTCAGCCACGGGATAGAAAGGTTGCTTATGAAACTAGAAATAAATGCCCATTATCTGCATATTTTTTTCAAAGTTTGTGGCAAACTGTATTCTCATTACTGTGACTATATACACAAGTGTCACTGAGCACCAATGGCGGGCAATTGCAGGGGCCTTACCTCATTCCTGGGACAAAAAAAAAAAACACTGTCTCTATTTTTCCTCATAGCCCTTTAGCCACTGTGGACCTGTAGGACCATTGGTTTATCCATTTCACAGACTGTAGCTCAACATGTGCATAAAAACTAAAACATTTCTGATTTGCTGCAGATTTTGCTAGACTGAAAATGTTGACAGCAGAGAGTGTTGGGTGTTCTGGACAGGTTAACAGAACAGGAAAAAAAATAAGTTTCTCCCTATACATACACTTTAAAAAAGGGATCCTGTATAACCCCTGAAATCCTGCCCCAGGGTATACGTATGACTGCCATCATTTTGCAATGAAGATTTGAAATGGATATGAAAATTTTGGGGTGTTAGTGACTTTCTGCAAAATGTCCACTATGAAGCACCCAATAAGTTGTCATACTCAGGGCTTTTTTTCTCAGGAAATAGGTGCAAGTACTGCCAAATCACCCCTGGTCTCAGTCTCTTTCCCACCTTCGAGCACTGTCCCTTGGTTCCACCTACTACCCACCTCCCAGTATCACCCCTTTTAAGGAATACAGAACCAAGTAATTTGTTTAATTTTGACACCGATAACAAGAAAAGCAATAAAATAGATCCCCTGCAGCCAACAACAATAGATCCCCCACCCCAGTAACAATAGACCCCCCCCCCGCAACAATTGACCCCCTCCAGCAACCGTAGATTCTCCACTGGCAACAATAGACCTCCCCAGCAGCACTAGACCCCCTAAAACAATAGATCCCCCCCAATGACCATGGTACCTCCAGCAGCCAACATCAATAGACCCTCCAGCACACTCTAGTACCCCTTTCCATTGAATACATTCTATGCGTTCCCGCTTAAAAAAAAAAAAAAAAAGCCCTGGTCATACTAGCAGTAAAACAATTCTGGAATGTCTTCTTTGCAGCAGATTTTTTAAAATTAACAGATTTGATATCAGAGGGTTGCGTGTATTGGACGGGTATGGGACTATAAATTATTTAGAAAATCAACAGAGAGCTACAATTCCCATTGTTTGCCTCAAAGTGTATGTATGTAGTGGAGTTAGGGGAGCACAATCCTTGACTCACAAATCCTCAATCCACCTAATAGGATGGATGGGATGGAACGAGGTGTAAGTATGCCTCAAGCATCCCATTAGGACCAATAGGATGGATGGGACGGAATGGGGTGTAATGCACGCCTCAAGCATCCCATTAGGCCTAATAGAATGGATGGGATGGAACGGGGTGTAACGCACGCCTCAAGCATCCTATTAGGCTCAATAAGATAGATGAGACAGAATGGGATGTAGCGCAAGCCTCAAGCATCCTATTAGGCCTAATAAGATGTGTAGCACTACCCCCATAAGAGCTGTTGGTTTAGTTTTGGGTCTTGCACGTTACCTCACTTTTCGTTGTCTAGGAGATGAGAGTCTAAGAAACTTCAATGTCCACACAAGTTGTAAATCCCTTTTCTGTCAGGTTTTATTTTACACAAACTTGTATAGGTAGAGGGACGGAGGGTCAGGGGGAGGTTCAGGCACACGATGTAGATCACTGGGGAACTTCTAAGTTTCAAAAAGTCACACTCACCACTTTCCTCAGAGTGGGTATTGCTCACCCGGATAGGCTCCTCTCGCTGGCCTAGCAGCTGTGATGGCACACGGACAAAAAAAGAATACAGTCTCTGCCACAGACCTTTCTTTGAAAGTAGAAATAAACTGTTCCAGAATCCTCTGCCACAGGATTTAGTACCCAGATATCCAGCCATACAATTTAAAGCCTTTAAGCCAACCCGCAAACCTGTAAGGCATCATAGAATACGGTGCATCCTTCAATAAAGTTACCAGGCCTCTCCCAAGATACCAGCTTTCCACTTGGTCCTTCCCAGGACAGGTCCTCCCCTGGTTTCCTCCATTGAGTGGCTTCCTCCCGCAGGACAGACAGCACAGGATCACCTTTAAAGAAAACTGGACATACCTGGCGGAATTGCAGCCTCGGGCCAACGAGGTCCCGGGGCTGAAAATGGACCATTACATACCTCGAGCCAGGAGGGCCACGAGGCAAAGAGCCCCAAGAAAATAGCGTCTGCCCCTTAAGTATCCTTCCCCAGCATGCCCAGCGGGGAGACCACTCCCACTGGGCTGTTCCCGGGGAAAAACACCCAATGCACTCTGGCCTGCCTGTGTTCAAACATTGGCCTGTGGTGAGAGAGAAGATCACCGCTCAAGGTAGGTCTATTGTAGGGTCGTTTCAAAAATATAGGACTCCAAGGGTGCAGGCAATGCACTAAGGCAAATATTGGTAAAAAGATGAGGGATGGACAGCCGCACTCCAAACCAAACAGGTTGTCTTTATTCAAATCAACAGCAAGAACACAGCAGATCACAGCAATGGGAACAGGAGAATACCGACGTTTCGCACTGGCTTCAGTGCTTATTCATGGCTGAGGTAAGCTGACAAGATCACTTATGGTGTGGGCTGCATGCTGTTGTGGATTTGATCAAACTGCACATTTTCCACCCACGTGCATTTGGATTTTGTTTTCACTTTCAACCATCCACTTACTCCATTAATTTCACCTGGAACTGTTTTGTATTTACTTGGACTAATCCGGGACTTTTTGCATATCATATATATTTCATATATTTTTATCTTCATCACTTATATGTTTTTTTCACCAAAGCATTTTCACCATGGATTTTTAATACGGTCCAGTTAGGACTGTACTTATAGATTGTCACATAGGTCCCTTCCATTTTCTGTCTGCATAGTTTTTCACTTCCCAAGTTCACACTACTTCACCCCTCCCCCCCTCCCCTTCCTTTTGCTCACTTATAACACTAGTTTAATTCACAGCGCAGACATATACACTTTTTAATCACTATTCACTGTCTGTATTGGACAGATTTTTTCTTTGTTTGCTGCAGTGCCCACACCCATTCCCTGGCCCCCCATCACCTCCCTCCTTTTCCCATTTATCCTACACAGCGCAGGAGTATCACCTAGTTCCAGATTCAGAAACAACTTACAACGGCGTATCTCCAGATACGCCGTCGTAAGTCTGAATGTGAGGCGTCGTATCTTGGCGCCTGATTCAAAGAATCAGATACGAGCAGCGTAAGTCTCCTACGCCGTCGTATCTTGGGGTGCATATTCACGCTGGCCGCTAGGGGCGCTTCCATATATTTTCGCGTTGAATATGCAAATGAGCTAAATAGGCCAATTCACGGACGTACTTGCGCCCGGCGTATTAAAATACGCCGTTTACGTAAGGCGTACGACCAGCGCAACTTTACCCCTCAAAGCAGGGGTAAGTCATGTTAAGGTATGGACGTCGGAAACGTCGGAACAGCGTCGTATTTTACTTCTTTTGCGTAAATGGGGATGGGCGTAGGTTACGTTCACATCGACTAACTACATTGAGCCGGTGTAATTTACGAAAGAAAATTCAACGCGATACTGAGCATGCGCGCGCATGCGCCGTTCGTTAGGCGCGTCATTTACGTGGGGTCACGATTAATTTCCATACAACACGCCCCCTACCAGCCTACTTTGAATTACGTGGGCTTAGGCCGGATTTTACGGTGAGTACAAAAATCATATTTTCTCTTCCGTTCATGGACGGACACAGCAGCCTTTGACTGTAGGGACGTCCTCAAGCAGTGTCAAAAAATTTGAGGGGTGGGAAAAACACAGCAAACCAAGCTTCACCCCAAACAAAACCGGAGTTACTCAACGGAGGAACTCCAACCTTAAATTGCCGCCTGTAACACCCTGCGGCCGAAGGAGGCATCAGAAGATGCACTCACATCCACCTTGTAAAACGATGAAAAAGTGTTGACCGACGACGAGGTCGCTGCCTTACACACCTGTAACACAGAGGCTTGATGTCGGAAAGCCGAAGAGGCACTGATCGCCCTGGTCGAATGCGCCGTGACCCGAAAAGGAGGCGCCCGCCCCTTCAGGGCATAGGCCTGAAGCACAACCTGTCGGATCCACCTGGAAATGGTGGCCGACGAGACGGTCAGGCCCTTTCTGGGACCAGTCACCGACACAAACAGTGAGTCCGACTTCCGGAACGGAGCCGTCGCTGATAAGTATACTCGAAGGGCCCGACCCACATCCAGGGAATGCAAAATGGCCTCCTTCGGGTTCTTCGGCTGAGGACATAAAGATGGAAGAACAATGTCCTCATTAATGTGAAAGGCCGAAACGACCTTAGGAAGAAAAGAGGGCCGTGGACGCAGTACCACCTTATCCTGATGGATGACCAAGTAGGGGGCCTTGCAGGACAGGGCCGCCAGTTCAGACACCCGTCTGATTGAGGCAATTGCTACCAGAAAAACCACCTTCTGTGACAGAGTCAACAAAGGGATCTTCCGAATGTCCTCAAAAGGGAGCTTGTTGAAGCACCGAGAGGACCAAATTCAAGTCCCATGGAGGCAGTGGAGGGCGCACCGGAGGGGCCACATGCCAGACCCCATGCACAAACGTGCGTATCAAGGAGTGCGCTGCCAAGGGACACTGAAAGTAAACAGCCAGAGCAGATATCTGGCTCTTGACCGTGCTCAAGGCGAGAGCCTGATCCACTCCCCGCTATAAGAACAGCAGAATCCGGGACATCACGTATGTACGAGGGTGCCACTTCATCTCCTCACACAGAGATGTAGGCTTTCCACGTACGATGGTAAATCTTTCGAAGTAGACTTCCGTGCACGTAGCATGGTAGAGATCACCGGGTCAGACAGGCCCCAGTCCTTTAGTACCTGGCTCTCAACAGCCACGCCGTTAAAGCCAGCGACTGTAAAGCAGGATGGAAGATTGGACCCTGCGACAGGAGATCTTCTCTCAAGGGTAGACGCCAGGGGACGTCTGCCACCAGACGCACCAGGTCCGCGTACAAGGACCGGCGCGGCCAATCTGGGGCAACCAGGATTGTTGGAATCCCCTCGGCTTCCACTCTGCGCAGCAGGCGAGGAAGAAGCTGCAGGGGGGGGGGGAGGAGTAAATTAGGCGATAGTGACCCCAAGGAGCCACCAACGCGTCTGACGCGTCCGCCCACGGGTCTCTCGACCTGGCCACGAACCGTGGCACCTTCCGGTTGAGGCGGGACGCTAGAAGGTCCACGTCTGGAGTGCCCCACTTTTGGCACAGACCCTGAAACACCTCTGGGTGGAGAGACCACTCCCCCTGGTCCAGAGTTGTGCGACTTAGGAAGTCGGCTTGCCAATTCTGAACTCCCGGAATGTACACGGCCGATAGAGCCAGAACGGACCTTTCGGCCCACCGAAGGATGTGCGCGACCTCCGTCGCTGCAGCTGAGCTCCTTGTGCCTCCCTGATGATTGACGTACGCCACGGCCGTGGCGTTGTCAGACTGGATCCTGACCAGTCGGCCCTGCAGCTCCAGGGACCACCTGGCAAGGCACAGCTTGATTGCTCGGAGCTCCAGAATATTGATCGGTAGGCGGGACTCCTCCTGAGTCCAACGCCCCTGGGCTGACTGGGTGCCCCAAACGCCCCCCCAGCCGGAGAGGCTGGCATCCGTTGTGACCACTGTCCTGCTAGCGGCATGGTAGAAAAGACTTCCTGGTCCGAAGCACCGGAGACGTCAGCCACCACACCAGGGAAGATGTGATCAGATGGCTCAACTGAATCTGGTAATCCAGAGAAGACGGGAGCTTGTCCCAATGAGACAGAACTTCCTTCTGTAGCTCCCTGGTGTGGAATTGGGCATACGGGACCGCCTCGAAAGAGGCCACCATCAGACCCAGAACTCTCATGCAGAAACAAAGAGACGACCACTTCTGGGTCAACAACTGATTCACTGCAGATTGCAGGGTTCCTCAGTTTCTCCATCGGGAGGAACACTCTCGCCTCCGGAGTCCAGGACTAGTCCCAAGTATTCCAGTCTCTGGGACGGAACCAACACTGACTTCTGGATATTCAGAAGCCAGCCGAACTCTTGGAGAGTCTGACACGTGATAGACACGTCCTCCAATTCTGAGCCTGAGGAAGCACGCAGGAGAAGGTCGTCCAGATATCCCACAATAGCGATCCCTCGCTGTCTCAGCAGGGCTAGTATCGGGGCGAGCACCTTGGTCAAAACCCGCGGTGCAGAGGCTAAGCCGAACGGGAGGGCCACAAATTGAAAGTGATCCTCCCCGATCGCAAAGTGCAGAAACTTCTGGTGCTTTGTGCATATGGGAACATGTAGGTATGCGTCCATGATATCCAAGGACGCCAGGAAGTCCCCCTGATGGAGTGCCGCTCTCACCGAGCGAATCGACTCCATCCTGAACTTTTGCACCTTGACAAAGCAATTGAGGGCCTTGAGGTCCAAGATAGGGTGGACCCCGTCCTTCTTGGGGACCACAAACAGATTGGAGTAAAACCCCTGAAACTGTTCCAACGAGGGAACTGGTACAATCACCCCCCTGTCCAGTAGATCCTGGACAGCCCCTGACAGGGCCTGCCAGCAAACCGGAGGAAGCTGGAGGTTGGAAGGAAAAAAATCTGTTTGGAGGACAAGAGAGAAACTCTATCTTGTACCCCGAGGCAACCACTTCGCAAACCCAACGGTCGGACAGAAAAGACCTCCACCGAGCCGCGAATTCGCGAAGCCGGCCCCCCACCCGAGACACGGGTGGGGGCAGACCTTCATGCGGAAGCAGGTTTGTCCGCAGGCTTGTTGGGCTTGCGGTACCAGGTGCGCTTCTGCCCCACAGCGGGGGCCTTAGCACCTTGCGGACCTTTTCCTGCCGTGCCAGGCGCACAAAAAAAACGCTCTGGGGTAGTAAAGGAGGGCCCTTGCTTGCGGCGAGGCTCCTTGCACTTCCCAGACTGTGGAAGCAGTGTGCCCTTACCACCAGTGGCATCCTTAATGATGTCATCCAGGGACGCCCCAAAAAGCCGTTCACCCTTAAAAGGCAAATCCACAAAGGCCTTCTTTGAGGACTGGTCCGCAGACCAGCATTTTAGCCACACAAGGCGGCGCAATACCACCGCATAGGCGAAAGCCCTGGAAAGCAAGGGGAGCGTATCCAGGACCGACTCACAGACGAACTTCAGACCCTGAACCAATTGTTCAGCCAGGTCCTTACAGGTCTTGGAAGCATCCCGTTCCTCCAGCTCCTGCAGCAGGAGCTTCGCCCTTTCGGTCAGAGTCTGGAACACCAGAGTCCCGGCCAGAACCGCGCCTCACCGCCGAACCCACTACAGTGAATAGGGAGCGGGCCACAGCCTCCACTCTCCTATCAGCAGGATCCTTAAATGCAGGAGCCCCTTCCACAGGCAACGTGGTGGCCTTGCTTAATCTGGACACGGGAGAGTCCACAGACGGAGGAGAGACCCACTTTTTAAAAAAGTCCTCCTCAAAAGGATAACGGGTCGCAAAGTTTTTTGGAACGGCAAAAACCTTTTGCGCCGTATCCCATTCCTTGTACAACAATTTGTCCAAATAAGGAACACAAGGAAACACTTTTGCGGTACGTGGCGGTTTGCGGAACCTAAAAGGGACTGGCGCATCAGGTGTCTCCGCCACATCCTCAAGTTTCTGAGTATCACGCACCGCAGAAATAAGAGCTCCAACAAATTCCCTATCAGCGACTGACCCTGAAGCAGAGTCATCCTCACTGTCCGCGTGGGTTAAGCCTGCATCATCCGACATTACAGAAGCAACAGCAGAGCCAGATTCTGCGTCAGAGACATCCCCAGAAGCAGGCTCAGGGAGGGGTGCTTTTTACCCCCCTTCTGGGCACTAGCTGCTTCAAAACCTGGCGAGAAAAGCCTCCAGGACAGCCGACATTGCCTCAACAGATGTGGCAGGGGGAGGGGCATCAAGGGTTAACTCAGGCATTGCTGGGGAAGAAGTACCTGGTTCAGGCTCCATAATGCCCCACCCCTGTGTCACCCTAAACTGCAAGGCAGAAACACCCACCGGTCACCTCCAGGCTGTTACAGCAGAGGTAGAGGCCCCCAGGGAACTCACCACCCCACCTGGTGCAGCGTGAGCTGAGACTAGTCAGAGGTGTGCACTGAAGGCGGCTGCGCTGCGTCTGTCTCCTCAGGCAGATTTGTGGTCTTTTTGCAGCGCTAAAACGGCCGCCACACAGCGCAGCCCCAAAAGACCAACAAGTGAACACACAGCCCCCGCTATACACACACAGGCCCCGGTGTAAAAAAGAGACCCCAGAAAGCACCCCTTCACAGCCGCTACCCAAATGGGAAAGGAGGGAGAGGAATTAAGGGAGAGAGGAAAGCAAGGCAAACCCTCAGTCGACCTCCCAGGGGAAATTTCCAGCCATACAACCCTACCTGAGCAAGGGGCCACTACTTACCCGTCCTGCGACCACTGGCTGGAGGTATCCCAGACAGAACCAACGTCCGCTTTGTCACAGACACACTGTGACAAAGCCATAAAGACCGGTCATATGTGTGCCCTAGAACAAGATGTTCCCCAGCCACCTCTGGAGCAAAGGGGCCTGTCGTGGACGACCCAGAGCTGAGCTGAGGGCCAGCACATGCTCGATGGCCGAACATGGGGGGACTACAAGAGTCAAGACCCAGCCTGTCACCCAGCTGGCAGTTGATAGAAGAATCTCAGGATTCAAAAAAAATGCAGGAACAAAAACAATAAAAAGCAAAAAAAAAAAAAATTAAAAAAAAAATAAAATAAAAAAAAAATCGCAAGAAAAAAAATCTCCAGAGTACAGGACTCTAGAGTGCCTGTCCTCTGATGTTAGGCAGAGAAAAACTGAGGCTGCAAGAGCAGGGTGTGGGTTATACCCGGGAAACCACGCCCCCTGGGAGGAGCTGCACTAAAAAGAAAGGTTAACACTTTAAGTGCTGCATTTCTGCCTAACTCTCCTGGAAGGAAGCGGATATAACCCTACAGTCAAAGGCTGCTGTGTCCGTCCATGAACGGAAGAGAAATGATAAAAATATAATTTGGGTAGTGTTGTATGACCATGCAATTGTCATTCAAAATGCGTCAGCGCTGAAAGCTGTAAATTGGTCTGGGCACGAAGGGGGTTTAAGTGCCCAGTAATGAAGTGGTTAAGCAATTTCATATATTATTTTATGTAAACAAGTTTGACCACACCCCCTAATCAACTGGACATGTGTATATGTATATATGTGTCCGTTTTCATCTGATCTCACCATAGAGGAGAGCGGGACTCCGACATGTCCATCCCTGCAGAGTGAGCGGGAGGCGGACCCGTCATTCGCCTGCTCAGGGGGGGGAATCAACTGAGCGACCCCCTGCTGAGCCAGCAGAATCCACTGAGTGGATCCGCCCCCTGTAAAAGAGGCCTAAAGTGACAGCACCACACAATCCTTTTTTAGTTTACACTAGGATACTTCTTTGGGTTTAAATATCAGTGAGTGCTGCTGTTTATTTTAACCACTTCAAGACCAGGCCTATTTTTAACATTTGTTGTTACAAGTTAAAATCAGTATGGTATATATATATATATATATATATATATATATATATATATATATATATATATATATATTGTGACAGGAAGTTAGGTAAATCTGTGGGTGTCGTCACAGACGGGACATACATTTCTGCCTTGTTTAGACAATACACCAATTGTTATTAGGCGTCGGCTGCAAAAGTAGCCAGAAAAGGTCTAAGGGCGTTGAAAAACTTCAGCTGTTCAGAATGAGGCAATTAAGACCTCTATAAATAATCCAGAGGATTACCACTGATTTGCTGTATCCTGAGTGAAAGAGAGCAGTAGCTGAAAGTCTTCTGAGGAGGTGAGGAAGTGATTGATTTTTCTGTGTGATAAAAATCAAAAGACTATTGTTTTTCTGCTGTATGACCAGCAGTGTCTGCCCAGCACTAGGCTGGGCCAGACTCCATAGATAGGTTCCTGTGTGGTGAAGATAGACGCCCCAAGTGACCAGGGATTATTTTATGTTTGATTTTGTTTATGCTGTTTGGATGCTTGCACTTGTTTCCAGCAAGATGGAAGAATAAATCAAAATCTTTGTTTTCAACCGTCTTCGACTGCCTGTCTGTATAAATTCAGTGTGTAGTGAACCCATCCAAGGGGGTCACACACCCCGCTACCGAGCTAACCCCTTACAATATATGTGTGTATAATGTGAAGCCAAGTCAATAGATACCCAACATTTCACGCTTTAAAATTGCAGGATATTACTTGAAGACTAATGGAGGCTTCACCTCCTCCTTATTCTAAAAGCTGGAGATGTGTGATATAGCCCGTGACTGGCAGAAATGCGCCCACACCATGTTATTGCCAAAAAAAAAAAAAAAGGATTTAAAATTTCACACGAACACATAATTTTTATATATATATATATATATATATATATATATATATATATATATATATATATATATATATATATATATATATATATATATATATATATATATATATATATATATATATATATATATATATATATATATATATAATGTGTATTTATTTATATTTATTTGTATGATAATTTAAAACAGTTTATTGATATTATTTTTACTCTATGTTTCAAAAGGTTTTTTTTTTTAACCCGTGAACAGCAGCCAAGGACTAGAAGCTCCTCCTGCTTATGTGTCCCTGCAGACAGGCTGGGAAAGATATGGGTCATGCGACAGCTGTATATCGATTATTTTTTTATTAAAATAATTAATTACAGTGCCATCATCCACATACAGAAATAGAAGTGACAACGTGAATTAAACAGGGTGTGTTTAGTATCAATTTAAGTAACAATTAGGCTTGCACCGATATCGGTGCCAATATCAAACATTTGCATGAGTACTTGTGAAAATGCTTGACCCGATACTTGGGCAGCCTCAGACATAATCGGTGCGGCGGTGGTGGGAATTACAAGCACCGATCTCCCTGTATAGGTTTTCTGACAGCTGCTTCTCCTCCTCCCTCCCGCAGCTGTCAGTAGGGGTGCAACGGATTGTCATTGATCCGTGATCCGAACGGGTCAAGGTCCGTTGATCGGCACACCACGCGATCCGCGGATTGAGCCCATAGGAAAGGCCGCGGCTTCGGCCTAGCTCCAGAGTGGCGGCCATCTTGGTACACCCGGCAGCGGCCTAGGTGAGCTTCCCAGAGCGGTGCTAACTGGGGAGATGACGTGGACATTGCAGCGGGGGGAGATGACGTGGACATTGCAGCGGGGACTATATATATGGTGGTGATCTGAAAAATGATCCGATCCGTGGCTCTGATCCGAGGATCGATCCAAACCGTGAGTTTTTTGATCCGTTGCACCCCTAGCTGTCAGGGAGATTGGTGCTTGTAATGGCCCCCACCATCGCAACAATCACCTCCACCTGTCCTCCTCTGTGCTCCCCATGTAACCCTTCTGGGTCCCGATCCATTTCGCCCTCCGGGTCCCCCTCCATCCTTCCCGGCTCTGTGTCCTCCTCCGGGTCCCCCATGTCCTGGATCTTTTAGGATGGAGAGTGGAGGAAGGAGCTGGTAAATCTTTAATTTACCAGCTCCTTCCTTTTCTAAATGCACAACAGAGTGTGTAATCACTGACTCTGTCAATTCATAACTAAACATCGTAATCTGTGTTTACAATGCTTCAGTTTACAAATGAACAGGAGCTTCTGTTTCCTGCCCATTCATCTTCAGTACAGCCGAGGCTGCAGAGAAAGGGACTGGGGAATCTCTATCCTCAGTCCCTTTCTCTGTCTCAAAGGGGAGATAGCAGGGGTCTGTTTGGACCCCTAAAATATCTCACCAAAGCCCCCCCCCCCCCCAACACACAATAAAAAATAAAAAAAAATAAACACACCACACCAACACCGTCCACTACCCCTCCCCCCAAAAATAATAAAGCAATGTAAAAAATAAATAAATAAAAGTGGCAACAGTGCAACTCTAGTAACAATACACATTTGTTTTCAGACCAAAACTGTTACATTGCGACGATCTGTGGCACAAACAGGCGTTATCCTGGTAAAATGATCCAAGACATGTAACTGAACACATCTCTGACAATGGAAGTAGTCATAGGGATGAACATCAAACTGTTTCTGCATTTGTATATGTGATCAGTGAAGGGTATACAGCATCATGCATTATTAGTGTGAGTGACAGATGGAGATGATCAGCCAGAAAAGAAATGCACTGGAGAGACAACTTAAAGCTCGAGTTCACAGGTAATTAGAGGTTAGTCAGTCACTATGGAAACGTGAACATTTTTGTGCCAGGCAGCTTGAAACCAATATGTAAGAGCATCCTAGTGATGTGATAAAGGAATGCCCAGTCTTGCATGGAATTAGATAATGCAGTACTTCTGCTCTACACAGCTCTATATTAAAGCGGGAGTTCACCCATTTTTTTTTTTTTTTTACCTTTTCCCCTTAGATTCCTGCTCGTTTTGTCTAGGGGAATCGGCTAGTTGTTTTAAAATATGAGCAGTACTTACCCGTTTTCGAGATGCATCTTCTCCGTCGCTTCCGGGTATGGGTCTTCGGGAGCGGGCGTTCCTTCTTGATTGACAGTCTTCCGAGAGGCTTCCGACGGTCGCATCCATCGCGTCACTAGTAGCCGAAAGAAGCCGAACGGCGGTGCGGCTCCGACGTTCGGCTTCTTTCGGAAAATCGTGACGCGATGGATGCGACCGTTGGAAGCCTCTCGGAAGACTGTCAATCAAAATAGGAACGCCCAGTCCCACAGCCCATACCCGGAAGCGGCGGAGAAGATGCATCTCGTAAACGGTAAGTACGGATCATATTTTAAAACAACTAGCCGATTCCCCTAGACAAAACGAGCATCCATCTAGGGGGAAATAGTGTCCTGTGCGGGTGAACCTCCGCTTTAACCCTACAGTCTTCAAAAGGAAGACTGCTATAGATCTGAACTTTGTCTGGGTGCAAATCCATTACATTTTATAAACAATAAGTTGTGACCAAACAACTGAGATGTTCCTTGTTACTCTATAGCAAACCTATAAAAAAAACGCATATAAATACGCATTTTAATAAGAAAAACAAAAAACGGCTGCATTTTATAGCGCAGACAAAATCACAAACCGAAAAATCAGCACAAGGGACATAACTTAGGCCCCTTTCACACTGACACGTTTTTCAGGTGGTTTAGCGCTAAAAATAGCGCTGCTATACCGCCTAAAAAAAAAAAAAAAGTGCCCTGCAGTCTTCAGTGTGAAAGCCCGAAGGCTTTCACACTGAAGCGGTGCTCTAGCAGGACCGCTCCAAAAGTCCTGCTAGCCGCATTTTTGGAGCGGTATAGGAGCGGGGTGTTGACCACTCCTACACCGCTCCTTCCCATTGAAATGAATGGGAAACCGCAGTATTAACCCTTTTTTGGCTGCTGTATATCACATGTTATCCTAGCAGAGGGGCTGGCAGTGATTGTGAGTACTGCCTTTACAACCCCTTTAAGAGTTCACATCACTGGAACTAAAGGGCCACATTGTACCCCTACCCATTCCCCCCCCCCCAAAAAAAAAAGTAGTGTGACAAAATACAATATACAGTTTTGACAATTACTTTATTAAAAATGTTGTCTTCTTCCCCGGAAGGAGAAGATCGGCGGAAGAAGGAGCCAACATTTTTAATAAAAGAATTGTCAAAAAAACTGTCTTGTCACAGTACTTGTTTTTTGTGAATGGGTAGGGGTACAATGTACCCGATATCCATTCACATGGGGGGCTGGATCTGGGGGCCCCCCTTTGTTAAAGGGGGCTTTCAGATTTGGACATGCCGCGTGCAGACCTTGACAACCACCGGGCAAGGGTTGTCGGGAAGAGGCCCTTGTCCCCATCAACATGGGTGCAAGGTGCTTTAGGTTGGGGACCCCCCTGCCCCAAAGCATCCACACCCCCCATGTTGAGGGCATGCAGTCTAGTATGGTTTCTGAGGGGGCGCTCGCTCATCCCCCTTCCTTTCCTGACCTGCATGCTCGGATAAGGGTCTGGCATGGATTTTGGGGGCACCCCATGCCATTAAAAAAAAAAAAGAAAAGGCGTGGGGGTTGCCCCCTCCAAATCCATACTAGACCCAAGGGCCGATATGGACCTCGGGGGGGGGGGGGCACACTGCAAGTCTTTTTTTTTTTTTTACATTCAGCTGCAAAAATGCATTGATGTGAACGTGTTCCATAGGAGCCCATGTTAAAAAATTTCCCTGCATTTCTGAAAAATGCATCAAAAAATGCATTTGTGTGAATGGAGCCTTAGACACACTCCCAGAAGATTTGAAGCTGTTATAGCTTAAAGGGTTGGCCAACTCCATTGAACCCTACGGACCAAGACTGGGATACCATTAAAGTGTGTGTGTATGTATATAAAATACTTTTGACAATATAGTAGATCTATAAATGGAGAACTTGTGGATAATTGATAGTTCCATACCCCCCATTCATAGATCCTGTTTCATTCATAGAAGCTGTAGTATGTCTTCTACGATTGGCAAACCTAGACGGAAAAGGTGGGTCAGGCTGTCTTGATTTAACAGCCCTTTAGTTGTATTACTATCTGCTGCAGTGCAAGATTACGGCAGTCTGGGTGGGGACATGATAGAGGAAGATTTTAAACAGAAGAGGAATCAACACAAGGTACACATCCTACTAAGTTAGTGCGTGTATGTGCTGATTTTTGTGTTTGTGTGATTTTGGCTGCACTTAGGCTTTAGACTATTGCAATATTTACCGTAAAGTAATTTTTAATGCGACTGCAACATTATAAGCTTGCTGTTCCTTATTTTCTGTAAAGCGGAGTTACGCTGAAAATAAATAAATATTAAAAGTCAGCAGCTACAAATACTGCAGCTGCTAACTTTTATTATATGGACACTTACCTGTCCTGGGCGCCAGTGACGTGGGGTCCCGAAGCCCATCTGTCCCTTGGCTCTCGGGTGCTGCCGCCGCCATCTTCGGTAAGGGAATCAGGAAGTGAAGCCCTGCTACACTAGGGAGTAGCCTCTTGCCAGTAAAATAACAATCTGATCTCATGGTTGGTAAGTATCTGAGTTTTTTTGGGGACTTTTACCTAGTGACCAGCATAGGTAACGCAGTGAAGTACTGGGCCTTTAGGGAGAAAGGCCCATTTACGCCATCGCTTTATGGTAAAGCATGCGTGTTTAATGGCCAATACGCATGTTGTTCATTTTAAAATGGGGTGCCACAGCTTTGCAATGCACCTAAACAGGTATCACATTTGTTTTAATATGGCGCATCACAACACATAGATGGTTCACATTTGTGCATTTTGAGGTCCTATAATAAAACAAGAGCATTACATTCAAAATGAACAGTGCCAAAACATATCACACTGCGCTTTAAGGCCGCGTACACACCAGCGGATCTGTCCGCTGAAAAAGGTCCGCCGGACCGTTTTCAGCGGACATGTCCGCTGCCAGATTTCTGTCTGATGGTTGTACACACCATCAGACAGAAATCCGCGCGTAAACAATATGCGGGGCGTGGCCGCGCCGTCGCGGCGACGATGACGCGGCAACG
The DNA here is from genome assembly GCF_905171775.1 of Rana temporaria. NCBI lineage: Eukaryota > Metazoa > Chordata > Amphibia > Anura > Ranidae > Rana > Rana temporaria. Next base: position 385,011,215 of record NC_053490.1, read on the forward strand.
TGGGCGGCCTTGAAGTTCAAAGCCTCCACGCATGCGTCGAATCAGTACGACTCATGCGAGGGATGGCGGTCGGTCGGACGTGTCCGGTGAGTCTGTACAGACGACCGAACACGTCCGACGGACAGGTTTCCAGCGTACAGATTTCTTAGCAAGCTAAGAAATTTTTGTCCGCTGGAAACTGTCCGATCCGCCGGACAATTGTCCGGTCAGGCCTACACACGATCGGATCTGTCCGCTGGAACTGTCCGTCGGACAAATATCAGCGGACAGATCCGGTCGTGTGTACGGGGGCCTAAGCATTTTGTAAGTTATAGTAACAGAAAAAATAAAATAAAATCACATCTATACTGTAAAACACACTGATGTAAAAGGGACCCTTATATCCAACTAAGGATATGCCAGTGTGTTGCAGTATCGTAAATCACAGTAACCCACCAGAGTGCAATGCGTTGCAGTGACATTCATTTTGACTGGCACTCCAACAAATCGCAAGGCAATTGCATTAAAGCATGCCACAATGCACAGATGTGAAGTGTATTGCATTAAAACTCATGTTATACGTCTACACAGCAGAGCTTAGGCAGCCCAATCAGAATGATCTGATTGCTTAACGCAACCCACATTAAGCACTTGCTTACTGGGCACTTAAACCCCCCTCGCCCCCAGACCAATTTTCAGCTTTCAACGCTGTCGCACTTTGAATGACAATTGCGCGGTCATGCAACACTGTAACCAAATAAAAATGATATTCCCACAAATAAGAGCTTTCTTTTGGTGGTATGTGATCACCTCTGCGGATTTTATTTTTTTTAACAAAAAAGGACACGTTTGCGGCCGTGCGCGGGGTCCGTCCAGGTGTCTGTCCACGGCTTCCTCGCGGGGTTCGTCCAGGTGTCCGTCTGCGGGGTCCGTCCAGTCCTCCATCCGCACGTGGCTGCGGGCGTAGCCGAGCCTACCCGAGTGTGTAGTACACTCGGCTCGGCTCTAGGCTGCGGCGCTCGGCGCCTAATTAAAAAAAACAAACACCGCTGCAACAGTATCGGCGTATATCGCGCACCCACGATTTTCCCCTGATTTTAAGGGGAAAAAAGTGCCCGGTGTACGCCGATAAATACGGTATATACAAAATTTAGCAAACAGGTAATTTTTCTCCTTCTTTGATGTACACTGATGAGGCTGGACTGATGGGCACCGATCGACGGCAGTGATGGGCACCGATCGACGGCAGTGATGGGCACCGATCGACGGCAGTGATGGGCATTGATAGGTGGCACTGGCAGGGGGTATTTTTGGGCACAGCTGAGGCAGATGTGCCTCCTTCCATTTCAGGACCGATGTCCCTTGTGAACAAGCCGGTGATCGTTTTTTTTTCTCCTCACGCTAACAGCGTGAAATGAAAAAAAAAGCAGATTACGATCCTTTGTTTACATCATGTGATCAGCTGTCATTGGCTGACAGCTGATCACATGGTAAGGGGCCAGGACTGGCCCCTTACACAGATCTGTGATCCGCCAAGTCTCGGTGACCACAGGGCACGCGCGTTCAGCGTGCAAAGGGGAGGACGTCTATTGACGTTCTTCCGGATTTTCAGGCCTGTGATTCACTGCAATGCAATGGTTTAAAGTTGTCCTTTAAAGTTCAGATAACCTTATAGAGAGTTTACATTTTGCAATCTGGTTGCATCTGTCCATAAGTCATGCAGTGGGAGACGGGAGCATTAAAGCATGCTCACTGCACAGTAAGCCAAGCAGAAAGCAGAGTCTGCATGAGGACTAGGGCCGAAACAACTAATCGACAACTAATCAATTATGAAATTAATCGATTACTTTTTTCATAATCGATTAATTGGCCAGTAACATAATGGGATTAAAAAAAAAAAAAAAAAAAACTAAAATTAGCCCTTTATAGTACAAAAAGAGCAAATAATCGCTACTGTAAATATAACTCACTGTTCCACAGTAAAAAAATTAACCCCTTACAGTAGTGATTATTTGTTCTTTTTGTACTATAAAAAAGGGACAATTTAATTTTTTTTAACCCCATTATGTTACTACAGTTCATTTACCATGGTTTCCTATGGTACACGTTCACATCAATGCTTCTTTCAGCTGCTGCGTTATTTGGAAAGGGTCAAGGACTTTTTTCAACGCAAAATTGTGTTTTTTTTTGGTTCAATATACTTCAATGGAGAAGCTGCAGATAAGCATGTAATGCGTTTTTTGCAGCAATTTGTGTTTTTTAATCTGCCCAAACAACAAATTGGCCAAAAAAAAAATAATAATAATAAAAAAAAAAAAATGCAAACACGCAGATCGCAGCAAAATCACATGCACAAAAATCAAACCGCACAGCAAAACACACTGCAGAAACAGATCAAAGGCAAACTGCATAGGTGTGTACCAAGCTGGCCACGGATCAATTTTCAGACGAGAATATTAATACGAAAAATCTTTGTACATTCGCAGAATGATAGAATGTTGTTTGAAAATTTCACTTGCTTTTAACATTCGGTTTTAAAATGAATGTAATTTCTGAACGAAAATTCCTTTCACCAAGAGGTTTTCTATTATTTCTAATAATGAAATCTGATATTTACCAGATTCACCCTCTAATAGTATATACAGTATATTCAATCTGTCAATTATTCTCAGAGTGGATTAGAGATTTTGCTCCCTAACCATAGAATTTGTTATTTATATTTACCACTGCATAGGAGATATTGAAGAATAAAATTACCTTTTTTTAAACTTTACATATTTCCCAAATTATACACCACACTTTTTAAAAAAAAAAAAAGATAAATTACCCGATTAATCGAAACAATAAAAAATCGGCCAAATAATCGATTATGAAAATAATCATTAGTTGCAGCCCTGAGGCTGGGTTCACACTGCTGCGAATCCTTTTAGGAATTTGAGCCGTTGCGATCGCTCAAATTCGCAAGTCATTAAAACAACATTGTTTTCCATTAGTGCCGTTCACATCAATGCGTTGCGAATATAAGCTGAAAGGAAAAAAGGGTCCTGTGCGAGTTTGATCCATGTGTGATGCAAATTCAGCTCTATAGACTGGCATTCCCTGAAATCGTGGCCGCGTATCGTGGCAAAAACACGGCCAAAAAAATTGCGGTAAAATCGCAGAAGTGTGAACCTAGCCTAATAAGGATAAATGCATATGGCTACCTCCACGTACATATACACTCACTAACCCCTTTATTATTAGGTACACCTCATCAATTACTTGGTACAACAAATTGCTAAATCAGCCAATCACATGACAGCAATGCAATTTAGGCAGCTAGATGTGGTAAAGACGACCTGAAGTTCAAACCGAGCATTAGAATGGGGAGGAAAGGGGGGATTGAAAGCGGAGTTCTGATGGGAATTTTTTTTAAAGTCAACAGATACAAATACTGCAGCTGCTGACTTTTAATATAAGGAAACTTACCTGTCCAGTGAGCCTGCGATGTCCTCACCCGAAGCTGACCCATCCCACGAAGTGCCCTGAAGTGGGAGCAGATATCTGGGGGTTGGGATCTGATCAGCGGAAGTTCCATTTCTGGGTGGAACTCCGCTTTAAATGACTTTGAACGTGGCATGGTTGTTAATGCCAAACGGACTGGTCTGAGTATTTGAAAAACTGTTGATCTACTGGGATTTTCACACACAATCATCTCTAGGGTTTACAGAGAATGGTCCGAAAAAGAAAATATACAGTGAACGGAAGAAGATGCCTTGTTGATGTCAGAGGAGAATGGACAGACCGATTTGAGATGTTAGAAAGGCAACAGTACCAATACCATCTCTGAAAGCACAACACATCGAACCTTGAAGTAGATGGGCTGCAGAAGACCACACCAGGTGCCACTCCTGTCAGCTAAAACAGAAAACTGAGGCTACAAATCGCACAGGCTCACCAAAGTTGGACAATAGAAGATTGAAAAAAAAACTTTGCCTGCCTTTAAAGTACTCCTCCATTGGTATTGGGTCCCATCTCGTATCGCTAAATCAAACCCATCCTACAGTGACAGATGTTTCAGGGGTTGTGGTCAGCGTGGAGACAAACTTCATACCTGGTGGTCCCTCCCTCCGCTTGGTAGGATTCTGGTCAAGGGTATTTGGCCTTTTGTCCTCCCTTTTCCATATATCCCCGCATAAGGATGCAAAATTGGCCTTACTTCACTGCCCGCTATGGGCCTCCCCCCACCCAACAGCAGAAGCTGGGCACTTATTGGTTTTTGCTGCAAAGCGTGTAATAGCAAGGGCCTGGAAAAAGCACACTGTCTCGTTTGCGGAGGTGAAAAGCATATTGACGACTCTCATGATTAACGAAAAGTAGGCTAGTATTTTTCATGACACCAATGCCAAGTTCCTCAAGGTTTGGGGACCATGGTGGTCCTATGCTCTTCCCACCCTGCATCCATTCAGCCTAGGCCTTGCTAACTGACTCCCCTACCCTCCCGACCTGGGGGTCCCTCTCCCTCTTTTTTTTCCCCCTCCTTTCCCTTTTCCCCTCTCTTATTCTCTCTCCTTATTTCTTTCCTTCTTTGCGCTCACTTTTTCTCTCCCCCCCCTTTTTTTTTGTTTTTATTTTTGTGTCCCCGATTTTAGTTTTACTCCCTACAATTTATTGGATTACTCTACGCCCTATTCCCCAGGCATTACTGCTCAGTTACTTTCTGTTGACCCCCAGCTTGGGCCGGAGGGCTATTGTTGCTTCTTTTTTCCCACTATTGTATATGCCTTTTAATGTGCACTTTCCAACTGTGCCATGTTATGTTCCTTGTCTATATCCCCTGCGTGGGATTATTGCAGCTGCTCTTATTTCTTAAACACTTCTAATAAAAAGATTGTACCAGAAAAAAAAACAAAAAAACTTTGCATGGTCTGATGAGTCTCGATTTCTGCTGTGACATTCAGATAGTAGAGTCAGAATTTGACAAACATTCCGCCTTGTAGCAACGGTTCTGGGTGGTGGTGTAATGTGGGGGATATTTTTTTGCCACACTTTGGGCCCCTTCGTACCAGCTGAGCATCGTTAAAAACACCACGGGCTACCCGAGTATCGTCACTGATCCGAACGGTCACCCTGTTCGGATCGGCACACCACGCGATCCGCGGAGCGCTCCGCAGCCTCGGCCATAGGAAAGTCCCCGGCTTCGGCCTAGCTCCGGAGCGATGGCCATCTTGGTACACCCGGCGGCGACTGTCTTGTCAGGAAGAGATATTTAGTCGCTGCCATCTTGCTCCACCCCACACTCCTGCACAGTAATGATAGTGAGAAGGGGGCAAGCGGACATCTTGTTACACCCAACAGAGTTTTAGATTTCTTAGTTATTTTCAACACAAAACAAAGCTTATATGCTTACAGTATTTGGAAATCCAACGGACTATTTACAGGTTACATTTTAAAAAGCAGCAGCAAACCTTACATGCTTGCTAATGTGACAGAACACCTCTGATTTTCACATTTAGTTAAATGTGAAAATCAGAGCGGTTCATTCACATTAGCAAGCATGTAAGGTCAGCAGGTTTGCTGCGGCTTTTAAAATTTAACATGTAAACAGTCTGTCAGATTTACACATACTGTATTTAAGCACATAAGCTCAGTTAGGTGTTGAAAATAACTGTGAAATAGGGCCGAAACACTGAATCGATTATGAAATTAATCGATTACAATTTTCATAATCGATTAATTGGCCAGTAACATAATGGGGTTAAAAAAAAAAAAAAATTAGCCCTTTATAGTACAAAAAAAACAAATCGCTACTGAAATTTTACTTTCAGAGTCGGTTCACACTAGGGCGACACGACTTCCAGCGCGACTTTCAGAGGCGACTCCGACACGACTTGAACATGAACCACAGGGCGATCTGGGGCGATTTACAACACAACTTGAAGTCGTCTCCAGGACAGGAGACTTTCCAGTGGCCAATAAAACAACAATCAGCTCTAGGGGAGGGAGGGGGAGGGAGAGGTTTGCCTGAGAAATTTATGTTATCTTCCTGGAAAGTCGCTTCAGTTAAGACAGTGATCCGACTTCTGAGGCGACTTCCATTGAAATCAATGGGTACAAATCGCCTACAAGTCAGATTGAAGTATTACAGGAACCTTTTCTGAAGTTGGATCGCCTTGAGTCATGTGTATTAACACCGCTCCCATTCACTTCCATTGTTTTTCTCTACAGCGCGACTTGGGACGACTTGAGGCGACATGAAGTCGGATCGCAAGTCGCCCCAGTGTGAATTGGCTCTCACTGTCCCACAGTCAAAAAATTAACCCCTTACAGTAGTGATTATTTGCTCTGTTTTAACCCCATGTTACTAAACATCTCAGGCCTGGGTTCACACCTCTGTTTTTTGGTGCCTTTTGCAGGAAACACACTGCAGTTCATTTACATGTTTTCCTATGGGACACGTTCGCATCCATGATTTTTTTCAGCTGCTGCGTATTTGGAAAGGGCAAGGCCTTTTTAACGCAAAATATATATATATATATATATTCAATATACTTCAATGGAGAAGCCTTTTTTTTTTTTAAAGGCTATTATCCAATTAATCGAAACAATAAATCGGCCAACTAATCGATTATGAAAATAATCGTTAGTTACAGCCCTACTGTGAAATATAAAACTCAGGTGGGTGGAACAAGATTAGTCTTTTTTTTTTTTTTTTGCTGATCCGAAAAATGAATGAATCCGTTGCACCCCTATTGCTGACCATGTCCATCCCTTTATGACTACAGTGTCCCCATCTTCTGATGGCTCCTTCCAGTAGGATAATGCACCATCAGGGCCAATCCACCCTATAGGCTCACTATGCAAGCCGCTTAGGGCCCCCCAAATTACCAGATCCCCCGCTTGGTGAGAGGTGATTTTTGGCCCCTCACCCTGCTTCTCAACTCGCTGGCTGGTAAGAAGTCAGCACCCCCCCCCCCCCCTGCTTCTCACTATAATGTAAGAAGCGATTTCCGACAGCAGAACACCCCCCCCCCCCCCCTCTCAACTTTAATCTTTAATGTGACGACAGCAGCGCCCCCCCTCCCCCGCTTCTCCCCAGGGAGGTCAGGGTTGGCACTGTGCACCATGTCACAAAGCTGAAATCCTCTCAAACTGTTTTTTTGAACATGCCAAAGATCACTGTACTCCAATGGCCTCCACAGTCACCAGATCTCATCCAATAGAGCACCTTTGGGATGTGGTGGAACGGGAGCATTGCATCATGGATGTGCAGCTGACAAATCTACAGCAACTGCGTGATGCCATCATGTCACTATGGACCAAAATCTCTGAGGAATGTTTCCAACACCTTGTTGCATCTATGCCATGAAGAATTAAGGCAGTTCTGAAGGCAAAATGAGTCCAACCCGGTACTAGCAAGGTGAACCTAATAAAGTGTCAGGTCAGTGTATAATTACATGCAATACACAGAATCAAGGTTTTTGAAAGATCAAAATAAATATTTTAGATGTATTTTTAGCAAGCTGATCACATTCATATATACATTTATGTAAAAAAATATGCACTTATGGGTAGCCGTTAGGGTTGTCCCGATACCACTTTTTTAGGACCGAGTACAAGTACCGATACTTTTTTTCAAGTAGTCGCCGATACCGAATACCGATACTTTTTTTAAATGTGTCCCCCCCATATGCAGCCATGTCCCCCCCATATGCAGCCATGTCCCCCCCATATGCAGCCATGTCCCCCCCATATGCAGCCATGTCCCTCACATATGCAGCCATGTCCCTCTAGCCATGTCCCTCACATATGCAGCCATGTCCCTCTAGCCATGTCCCTCACATATGCAGCCATGTCCCTCTAGCCATGTCCCTCACATATGCAGCAATGTCCCTCTAGCCATGTCCCTCACATATGCAGCAATGTCCCTCTAGCCATGTCCCTCACATATGCAGCCATGTCCCTCTAGCCATGTCCCTCACATATGCAGCCATGTCCCTCACATATGCAGAAATGTCCCTCTAGCCATGTCCCTCGCATATGCAGCAATGTCCCTCTAGCCATGTCCCTCGATGCGGCGGCGGCGGGGGGGGGGAAAGTATTCTATTTAAGTATCGGGGGTATTTGCGCGAGTACGAGTACTCCCGCAAATACTCGGTATCGGTCCCGATACCGATACTGGTATCGGTATCTGGACAACCCTAGTAGCCGTACTTTAAAAATTCTAAAGATAACATGCCAAATGATCAGATGAACTATAACCCATAAATAATACACAACTGCACACACATACAGATGCTCCACTCTGTATAACTCCTGCCCTTCATTAAAGGCCCATCTTTGATTTCCATGTGAACAGTCACCTTTGTCTGCCAAGAAAGCTACAAAGAGACCTCCTTACCCCACAATGCAGCAGCATGCCATATCCACAAGCTGTTATCACACCATTTCCTAATGAGTCGTGACGGCTTCTCTTCTGATGCTATCAGCATGAATTGTGTTAATGAAACATTTAAGCCTGGTATGGACCCTTCCTCACAAAAGATTCAGTTATGTCAGGAAGAACGACAATTCAATATGAAAAAGGATTAGAGACTTAAAGCCATACACATTAGCTGTCTGGGATAACATCTGGACCGAATATGAGTAAGCACTATTTAAAGGGGTTGTAAAGGTACAATTTTTTTTCCCTAAATAGCTTCCTTTACTTTAGTGCAGTCTTCTTTTACTTACCTCATCCTTCGATTTTGCTTTTAAAATGTCCTTATTTCTTCTGAGAAATCCTCACTTCCTGTTCTTCTGTCTAACTCCACACAGTAATGCGAGGCTTTCTCCCCGGTGTGGAGTGTCGTGCTCAGCCCCTCCCTTGGACTACAGGAGAATCAGGACGCCCACTAACACACAGCTCCTTTCTCTAACTGCAACATTGAGAGCGTCCTGACTCTCCTGTAGTCCAAAGGAGGGGGCGAACACGACACTCCACACCAGGGAGAAAGCCTTGCATTACTGTGTGGAGTTACAGACAGAAGAACAGGAAGCGAGGATTTCTCAGAAGAAATAAGGACATTTAAAAGCAAAATTCGAAGGATGAGGTAAGTGAAGGAGGACTGCACTAAGGAAAAGGAAGCTATTTAGGAAAAAAAATAAAAAATAAAAATGTACCTTTACAATCCCTTTAAGAAAATAAATTCTTCTCAATTTACTAAGCTACCAGTGGCGGTGCATCCATAGTGGGCACAGGAGCGCCGCCCCCTCTCTCCTGCACCCGTCACTCAACAATACATAGATTGTCGAGGGCGGGAGAAGACTACATCGAGGGAGCGTGGAGGAGGATGGCTGACCCGAGAAAGGTAAGTGCCGAGTGGGGGGGGCAATCTCGCGGCATTTAACGGGGCACAGTGGCGACAATTTTTTTTTGTTTGTTTGCGCCTATGCATCACGGGAGCGCGCTCGCAAAAGCTTTCCACCATGCGAGCTTTTGCGAGGAGGAGCCGAGACAGCCACCGAGGGACCCCAGAAGACAGGGTTAGGGGACACTGTGCAAAACGAGCTGCACAGTGGAGGCAAGTATAACATGTTTGTTATTTAAAAAAAAAAGTTTGCCGTTCCTTTAAGGCCCAATAATTCTGCCCTTCTGCCTTTATAATATACAGTGGTTACTAGAGCTGCACGAGTCTGGCTAAAATGAGAATCACGATTGTTTTGCTTAGAAGATAGATCACGATTCTCGCGGCGTAACAACTTTCACATTAAAACAATTGGGCTAACTTTACTGTTTTTTTTTTTTTAATTATTCAGTAAAGTGTATTTTTTCCCAAAAAATTGCATTTGAAAAAACGACTGAGCAAATACAGTGTGACATAAAATATTGCAGCAATTGCCATTTTATTACCTAGGGTCTCTGCTAAAATATATTATATATATATATATATATATATATATATATATATATATATATATATATATATATATATATATATATATATATATATATATATATATATATATATATATATAAATGTTTAGGGGTTCCAAGTAATATTCTAGCAAAAAATATTGATTTTAACTTAAGATACAAGTGTGAGAAAAAGATTTGAACTTTAAGTGGTTAAACTTCAGGCATTTACACATAGAAGTTTGATTTAAGAAGGAAGTTAGTTACAATGGCCCGGATTCACAAAGCATTTACGCCGACGTATCTCCAGATACGCCACGTAAGTGTAAGTCTGCGCAGTCGTATCTATGCGCCGTGCCCATAAACTGAGATACGCCTGAAAATAGGCTTCATCCGACCGACGTAACTTTCCTACGCCGTCGTATCGTGGGCGCATATTTACGCTGGGCGCATTTGCCGCTCCCATTGATTTTCTATGCACATATGGATACGCCGATTCACGAACGTAGTTGCGCCCGGCGCATAATATACGCGGTTTGCGTAAGTCGTACGTCCGGCGTAAAGTTATTCCCCATATAGGAGGCGCAACTCATGCAAAGGTATGGACCAGGGAACACAAGCCGTCGTATCTTTTGTCGTTTACGTTGTACGTGAATATGACTAGGTGTAGGTTACGTTCACGTCGTAGGCAGTGATTCGACGTATCTTAGGCAGTTGTTTCGACGTGATTTTGAGCATGCACACTGGGATGTGGCCACAGGACGGCGCATGCGCCATTCATTTTAAGCACTTCTATGGCGCTTGGACCATCATTTACATGGGGTCACGCCTCATTAGCATGGCTCTCGCCCACTTCCACCTACGCTGGCTTACGCTGAGGAAACCCAGCGTATCTTTAACAGCGAGTGGGAGCAAGTGCTTTGTGAATCCAGTGCTTGCCTCTGTGTGCTGCGCCGGCGTAGCGTAAAAGAGATAAGCTACGGCGGCATAAATATGCGCCGCCGTTGTATGTGAATCCGGGCCAATGTTACATGTTGTTAAAAACTTGGCAGACTGCCTAGGATTTTTTCTTTACACACACACACAGAAGTTTATCCCTTTAATCTAAGTGCCGGTTCACAATACAGCGACATGAAAGTCGGCAGGACTTTGCGAGGCAACTTCAAGTTTTTTCCCAAGTACTCGCCGATACCGATTCTTTTTTTCAATGTCATGTGACAGTTTGACAGATGGGGATTGATAGGTGGCACTAACAGGTGGCTGGCACTTATGGGCACTGACTGGTCAATGGCACTGATAGGCACTGATAGGTGGCACTAAATTGTTGCGAAAAATGACACAGGATTTATAAAAAAATAAATAAATCAATCTATGCTGCAACGCCCATCTTGGAACACCCTGCACTCGGCTGCAGTAAGCAGCAGCAGACATCTTGTTACACCCAGCCCATATAGCTCAGGCTGGGTTTAACAAGATGTCTGCTGCTGCTTACTGCAGCCGAGTGCAGGGTGTACCAAGATGGGCGTAGGGACGTTCGCTGGTCACTGATCCTGATGTGGCTGCCATACACCCCTGCCAGCTTACCACTGCAGTTGAGGACTCGCTCTCCGCCCGCCGACTCCGTCCACCGACTGTGCCCGCACTTTCCTTCCACAGACTCTGCCCGCCCCCTCTCTAGCCTAATCCGCCTGCACTCTCCATCCACAGACTGTCCGCCCTCTCCAGTCAGACTCCGCCCGCACTCCCCCGCCCTCTACCCTAAAAAAAAAAAAAAAAAAAAAGAAGGGGCAGAAGAAAAGTATCAGGTGAAGCATCGGGAGCATTTGCAAATGCTCGGTATCGGTCTCGGGACAACCCTAGTTAGGTTTCCCCGTTAAAAAACGTAGCAAACTGCCCCGATATTTTCTTTTGACAACTGAGTGACCAGATAAAGTCTCTCCACTTGTTATATGAAAGAATCGGCAAACTCTGTATTGGAGATCGTCGGGGGGTTGAATCGAGATCACGATTTTTCAATGATTAATTGTGCAGCTCTAGTGGTTACCATTTAATACACGCTTTCCATAATCAGAAGAACTAAGGGCTGCTCCCTAGTTGTACTTACCATCAATCCCTTGGCCAAAATAATTAGGCTTAAGCTAAACGTCTGGAACTGAGATAGAAGGTTAGCCACATAAAGTAACCAAGTTCTTAGTCATGTACTGCTACTTGTAGTAAAGCTGCAAACATCCATCTCTAACCTTTTCCACCCACTCCAAAAATTCTGAAACATCTCAGTACTTAAAAAAAAAAAAAAAAGGGAAAGCAAAAGGCCCCAAACAGATCACTCCCTAAAAAAGGCAGAAGACCAACTCCATGCCAATGTTGACTTCACCTGGACCCCACCAGATTGCCATATCTTGGAGTGCACATCACTACAGTCCTGGAGTGCACATCACTACAGTCCATCTCTCGGCCTATTGATCAAGATTGCTTGACTGATTGAACACCTATTGATCACTTAGAACACACTTTGCTTTCTTAGATCAGGAGAGTTGCTGATGTTAATATGACGCTGCTTCTATATCGTGCCCAGGTACTCCCAGGAGCTGTCCCTACTACACAATTTTCTGAATTTGAGGTGTGGCCAGAAATATATAAAATGTATAATGCAAAACAAAAACTTGGTCTCCCCCAACATGGTATGACAAGTACTTATGCAAGCTAAAGGAGATTTTTTTGGGGGCCAATTGGAAGCATATTCCTGCTCTCCTGTTCAATGAGTTTCCATAAATAACCCAATATTGATGCACCTGTTAAAATACTGGATACATTCAAAGAAGCAGCTAAACCAGGGGTGTCCAAACTTTTTTCAAAGAGGGCCAGATTTGATGAAGTGAACATGCATGAGGGCCGACCATTTAGCCTGACATTCTTTGAACCATAAAAATCCGGTCTAAGTGTGTTCACTCGAGCACTAATACACTGCCCAACAAGAATGATCTTGCTTTTGTGGCTGTGTGTGAGTGAAGAGATGAGGTTGGGCGTATTATTTGGATATATTGTATTTATTGGCATATAACATGCCCCTTCACTTTGAGAGCAATGTTTCAGGATTTTTTTTTTATTTTAAATAAACAACTGTGAAGCAAAATAAGGGTCAGTGCCTATCTGCAGCCTCACAGGTGCCCATCTGCAGACCCACCATTGCCAGGAATGCAGCACCCACCTCTGCCAGGAATGCACCCACGAGCGCCAAAGTTTACCTACAGGAGAATCTCCTGTTTACACAGCGGCCTCTTTAATAGAAACTCCCGCCTCATTTGATGGACAGAACAGTTGCCCAATTGCAGCGCCGGAGACGGGACTTCCTATTACAGAGGCTGCCCGTAAATATGAAATTCTGTGTGTGTACAGTGCTCGGCCAGCCTCCCTGACAAAAGATATATATGTCCAAACAACCAGGCGGGCCATTCAAAAACTGGAACGTGGTCCGTGATTGGCCAGCGGGCCGGACTTTGGACATGCCTGAGCTAAACTAATGTACCCACATACACCTTGTTTATCATTCCTGTGTTTCAGTCTGTAATCTCAAACCCCAAGGCCCTTTTCTGGTAGAGACTGTCTAATCTTTCCTCAATTCCTAAACTACTGACTTCATTAATTTTTACACTCCCCCATGGCAATTATTTTACATAAGCACTCCGTTTCTTCAATATTCAAAATATGAAAATTTCCGAGCTTCTTACTCCTTTTGAGCAGAGTTGCAACTTGACCCTCAATTGTTCGGTATAATCCGATATGTGCCAAGTCCTGTACATAAAATAAAAAACACCACACATTTCAGCCACTAATAACTGTGCTTGTACCAGTTTAATTGCAGCTTGCTGGCAATAAAACATTTGCCTCCTGTGGTTTGTAATATTGAACACGATCAATAATTAGTCCCACCTGCAAGACAAAAGCATATTGAGCGAGTATGCATCAAATACTAGCTCATTATGTAATACTTACCTAAGATCGAAGCTGTTGCAGTGGTCCCCACACACCGCTGTGACCGGCGACTAATCTCCGGGATGACCTCACTCCGATGCAAGTCCAGTCCTGAACAGGTGCACCCAGGTGCCACAAGCTAAGGCGGGGGGGGGGGGGGGGAATTGACAGCTTTGGCTGCTTTATGGGTACTTTTTGGTTTTTAGGAAGTGCTCAAAATATCTGTGTAAAATTCTGAAGTGTTAAAAGAATAATTGTAGAAAAACTAAATTTATTAAAATGTCCCGTGAAATAACAAGTGAACAGATATAAAGTCTGCAAATAATGGGGTAGATTCACGTAGAAACAATGATATGGCGGCGCAGCATATCGTATTTACGCTACGCCGCCGTAACTTACAGGAGCAAGTGCTGTATTCACAAAGCACTTGCTCCGTAAGTCGCGGTGGCGTAGCGTAAATGGGGCCGGCGTAAGCGAGCGTAATTCAAATGTGGAAGGGGGGCGTGTTTTATGTAAATGTATGATGACCTGACATGATTGACGTTTTTTTACGGACGGCGCATGCGCCGTCCGTGTACATATCCCAGTGTGCATTGCTTCCAAGTACGGTGCAACAACGTATTGGTTTCGACGTGAGCGTAAATTACGTCCAGCCCTATTCGCGAACGACTTACGCAAATTACATATAAAAAAATATCAAATTTCGAAGCGGGAACGACGTCCATAGTTAACATTGGCTGCGCCTCCTAATAGCAGGAATAACCTTACGCCGAAAAAGCCTAACGTAAACGATGTAAATACATTGCGACGGGCGTACGTACGTTTGTGAATCGGCGTATCTAGGTAATTAGCATATTCTACGCCGACAACAACGGAAGCGCCGTTGGTGGCCAGCGTCAGAATGCACCCTTAGATACGACGGCGTAAGAGACTTATGCCAGTCGTATCTTAGGCAAATGTCGGCGTATCTAGCTTTCTGAATACAGCGCAGATTTGAATTTACGCGGCGTATCTATGGATACGCCGGCGTAAATTCTATCTGAATCTACCCCAATATGTATAAAAGAGAGAAAACAAACCCAAAAAAAGAAATACAAAAGTCTTTTCGGTTCCAAAAGCAGAAGACAACCAGTGCTTAGAAGAAACCTGTAGACTGAAAACCGTGAATAGTACACCCAATCAATAAGTCACATGGGAGCGCCTTACTTTTTTTTGGGTTTTGGATAGAGTGGGGATAGATTAGCACTTCTCAGGCATTTTAGTGCTAGAAATAGCTCCTGTAAAGCGCCTGAAAACTGCTTCCCATGCTGCACAAATGTGAAAGCCTGAGTGGTTTCTCACAGGGGGAAGTGCGCTTGAAGGACGTTAGAAAAAGTCCTGCAAGCAGCATCTTTGGGGTGGTTTGGGAGCATTGTATACACTGTTACCAAAACGCCCCTGCCCATTGCAATGAATGGGCAGCCCTTCCGAAGCATCCCCATAGTGTAACATAGGCACCTGCACACAGCTCCAGCCACATAAACAAAACACTGATTTACACTGTACAGGGCACCAGGTAGGCTGTATGGGGCAGCCCTGACTTTAGATAAACAGGTACAACTTATGTTGGAGGATTTGTTTAATCTCTGTGTATCGCCTGAGGCCAGTCACTTCACTGGGTATAGGGAAGGGTTTACAACCACTTTAACTCCTCAAACCCCAATCTCCAATGCATGCGTATTAGCTCCTCAGCACCTATTTCCCACTAGATGTACATTACCTCCTCAGTACCCAATTCCCAACACATACACATTAACCCCTCAGTACCCAATGCATACACATTAACCTCTCGGTACCCATTTTCCAGTGCACGCGCATTAACCCCTCAGTACCTAATTTTCAACGCATACACAGTAACCCCTTAGTGCCTAAATTCCCAGCGTATGTGTGTTGACCCCTCAGTGTCCACTCCCCTGAACATGTGCATCCTCTGTTAACCCTTCAGTACCCTGGCCCCAGTGCATTAACCCCTTAGTACCAAATCTGTTGCAAGACATGGGTGCTCTGGACATCTGCTTATTATTATAATAATAATAATAATAATAATAATAATAATAATAATAATAAGAAGAAGAAGAAGAAGAAGAAGAAGAATACAATTCTACGCATTTTGAAAAGAACGGTCGCACACTGCTGGTATCATCCACAAGAAACTTTATTGGAGGCTGCTCAGGCAGAACACCATAGTTGAACCATATTCTTTGTTTATAAATGGTTTTTATTGTGGGAAAAGGTCAAAGTATATAAAAATTACAATGTAGGTACATGTATGCATACAAAAATCCTTATCTGTGAACATTGTACAGAAAAAAAAAAAAACAGGAAGGTGTTAGTTAGTGGGCAATTATTCTAAACCAGAGAAGTGGTATCCCAGATAATCCATTTTTTTTGGAAGAGGGGCATAGAATCATATAATGTATGGTGAATTCTCTCAGAAAGTTTGATGTTCGTCATGCGGTTGAGGATTTGGGGCCAAGGTACCGACGTGGAGCGCCAATTAAATGCTATAGCCCAATGAATGGAGCTGAGGAATGTATGGATAAGCCTTGTGCTGGATGTAGGGATATCTTGTATCGGGGAGAACAGAAGACATATCTGGGGTGTGAGAGGAATCTTTTTTCCGGAGATTTTGTCTATAACAATACTGGCCTTGTGCCAAGTGTCTTTTAGATGTGGACAGTCCCAAAAAGTATGCAATAATGTTCCCTGAGTGGGACAGCCCCTGAAGCAGAGTGGAGATAGAGTGGGATAAAATTTATTAAGTTTGGCTGGGGTAAGATACCACCTATAGAGCAATTTAATAGCTGATTCTCTGATTGAAGTTGTTTTGTCTATGGAGATTTATAAAGATAGCGTCCCATTGTTCGAGAGCAAAAGAGGTATTTAAGTCCGATTCCCATTGTAACATGGGATGTGACTTCTCAGGCATGTTTGTTTCGTTCAAGTTTTTGTATATTCTGGAGATTACACCACTATCGCGAGGGGAGGAGATACAAACGTGTTCAAATTGTGTGAAAGGGGGGGTGGAGTGTAAGTGAGTAATATTTCTGGAAGAATAGTTTTATTTTTGTATAGTTCTCCAATTCATCAGGAGAAAGATCGTATTTTGTTTGTAGGTTGGGGAAAGTGAGAAATGAGTTCATATGAGAGAGCGATTTTAAGTGCGTTAAGTTACGTGATTTCCAAGCTGTCAGTAGGTTTTGATCTTGGGCATTATTTAGAGGGGAAAAACGAGGGTCACCTAGAAAAGATGCCAGGGGGGGAGTGTCGGAAGACAGCTTGAATTTTGGGGCTTGTCTGTTCCATAGTTGGAGAGTGTGGGCGACGATAAGGTTTAAAGGTCTAATTTTTTGTGGTGGGATGGTTTTGGACCAAATAAGTCCTTGTAGATTGAAAGGTAGGATAGATTCTTCTTCGAACTGGAGCCAAGGGATTTGAAGTGAGGTAGCATACCATTGGGCTAATTGGGTGAATCTGGCTGATAAGTAATAGAGCCATATGTTTGGGATGCCTAGACCTCCCTTTAATTGAGGCCTAAACATAAGAGAGTTACCAAGTTGAACCATATTCTGTGTGAGCAGTCTTCAGTAAAGTTTCTTGTGTATGACCCTCCTTTTCAGACTTGCATAATCTGCTACAAGTGGGTGGGTGGGCTCAGTGCCAGTCTGCAACTGCCCTTCACAGCTTAAAATATTGGTTACCCCAAAACTTTATATTCCTGATATGTGCCTGATGTACCATGTACTTGTATGAGAAGTATTGTTTCCTTTATGTGAAAAACCCTGGTGTTCCCGCCAGTCCTTCTGCTTTCCTATTAAACACTGACCTCACTAAGCAGGAGAACACACCGTTTTCTAGCTATGCTCGGAACTCGGCCTTCTCTCCTCCAATGGTCAGACTTGTCCTGACACGCGCCCCCCTCACAGATATTCACTAGGAAGTTCAGTGTGCTGCTGTTTCTCATCCCCCCAGCTCTTAAGCAGCTGAGAACAAAGGAAATGTGATCACTTAAAAAAGGTGATCATTATAAGACTTGAGGAGCGCCAGTCTGAACTGCATGTAAATTGACGATCTTACCCCAAAACAGTGTCAAATGTGGCACTGCAAGTGGGGGGGTTCAGACAAGCAGAGCTTTCCCTTTTGGGTGGAGCTCCGCTTTAAGTTATTACTAAAACCAGTAATCTAATGCAGAGGCAATTATTTAATATGAAAAAGACTTAATATATTTATATAGTCTTACAACCATCCCTTTGAGGGCAAGCATAATGCGGATGCAGCCAACAATGAAATTGAGTTTGACACACCTGCTCTACCCCATGTGCTTTTACCCTTTAGCGTCCAGTCCCTAGCTTATGCATGTACAGTGCACTTTACATTCATATGCCATGGCTTACGTGTCAGAAATGTTTATCATCTGAACAAAACAAAAAAAAAGGGGGGGGGGGGAATCATTCCATAACACACATGCATACACAAAATAAAGTTAAACATTTTACTTTTACAACTTTTACGATCTGCGGATTTGTCCACTTCGGCGAGAGCGGTACTACGGGACTCCCATTGCTAACTCCAGAGGAGGAGACCCTGAGGAGCTCAGTGGTTTGGACATTCCGGTTCACCATTCTAACCCTTGCAGAGGTTAATATCTGCATAAGCGCACATGACCTTGCCATCTGAGGTCCAACATATCTGGTAAGGGTCCCCCCTTATTATTTTGTGTGACACCTGAGGAAGAACCCAGTGTGGTGGTGGTGTACAGCAGCTTCACTCCCTGTTCTTGCACTCCTAATTTGCCACTCGTGTGGAATTGGATCATTCCTCTCTGGACATAGCAGACTTATTTTTTTGGACACTTTTCTGTTTGTTTGAAACACGGACACTTATTACAGTTATCTAAAACTTCTTTAAAATATAAGTAAATTTTTTCTCAGTATTTTTGATGTATGTACATATTTCACATTTATCTTTGCATTTTTGCACATATGTATGGTGAATTTAATGCCTATATTAACAGTGTAATTTGTCACTAGTGGTACACTGTATTCTGCTTTACTTATGGGTATTCTCAATATTTTTATTCATACACTTCGTTAGTTTTATTTAGCGCAACTATAATATCTTTGTCCACTTTATCACATGATTATCACATGTTTTTTGTGTTGCAGCTTTCTTCACTTCATTTACTGTATAAATTTTTTGCACTATTAGCGCAGAATTTACCCCTTTCGATTACCGTATATACTCGAGTATAAGCAGATTTTTTTCAACACTTTTTTTGTGCTGAAAATGCCCCCCCTCGGCTTATACTTGAGTCACCTTTTTGCGCCTGATCTACCGGACTTTGGGGACCCGGTACCGGCACACATATAGCCCCACTCTTCTTCTACAGGTGTGCAAAGTTTGTTGTCCGGGGGACCTACGGCCGGGGAGCACTGATTTTTCAAAGTCGGGCACCCCTTCCATAGACTCCCATGTAAACGGTCATTTCTCCGGTAATTATGGGGACCTGGTACCGGCCCGGCCGCAGGTCCCCTGGACCCGAAACTTGGCACACATGTAGCCCCAGTTCTCCTCTACAAGTGTGCAGTTTGCTGTCTGGGGGACCTACGGCCGGGGAGCAACAATCTTTCAAAGCTGGGCACCCCTTCTATATACACCCATGTTAAACATAAGTCTAGTCATGGACACAGTGAGGCACAGTGAGGCAAACAGATGGACAAACTTTTTTCAAAGAGGGCCAGATTTGATGAAGTGAACATGCGTGAGGGCCGACCATTTTGCCTGACATTCTTTGAACCATTAAAATTCAGTCTAAGTGTGTTTGTTCGAGCACTAATACACTGCCCAACAAGAATTATCTTTCCTTTGTGGCTGTGTGTGGTGAAGAGATGAGCTTGGGCGTGTTATTTGGATATACTGTATATATCTCTTTTGTGGCCCCAATGAATCCCTGAACACTGCTCAGCACTAAGGATGAGCTTGGGTGTGTTATTTGGATATACTGTATTTATTGGCGTATAACACGCACAGCCTCACCATTACCATTAGTGCAGCCTCACATGTGCCATAAATGCAGCCTCACTTGTGTCATGAATGCTGCCTTACCATTGCCATCAGTGCAGCCTGATTGATGCCCATCTGCAGCCTCGGAGGGGACAGGGAGGGGGGGGGGGTGAGTGCCAATAGATTACAAACAGGAGAATCTGTTTACTCTGTTACCTCTTTATTACAAAGTCCCGCCTCCTATGATAGAACAGTCATTCAATGGCATCCCAGGAGACTGGACTTTCTATTACAGACGCCACTGAGTAAACGGGAGATTCTCTTCATGTAATCTGATGAACTTGTCCGGCCCCCTCCCTGTCCCCTCCTAAGCAGCGCCGATAAATATGGCATATATCTTTTGTGGCCCTGGGGGCCACAAACAATATATATATCCAAATCCCCAGGGGGGCCGTATTAAATCACCAGGGGGGCCGCAATTGGCCCGTGGGCCGGACTTTGGACATGCCTGCCCTAGGCTTATACTCGAATCAATGCGTTTTCCAATTTTTTTGAGGTAAAATTAAGTGCCTCGGCTTATATTCGGGTATATACGGTAAATGGTAAATGAAAAATCGTATGATAAAAATGTTCCTGTTTGTCCCATCGGACAATATTGGATGAACTGTCATTATCGGCTCTTAAAAGCGGTGTACGAACAATCAGATTATTATATGATCACTTTGAAAGCGGTATTTTTCATACGATTTTCTGATCGTGTATAATTGCTATGTTTGTTTTATATATTGGTTTGCTTAAAGGGTCACTAAAGGAATTTTTTTTTTTTTGCTGAAATGACTGTTTACAGGGTATAGAGACATAAAAGTTAACCGATTCCTTTTAAAAATGATTAAAAATTGAATTTAATCTATCATATAATGTGCCTCTAGTTTCACGTTCGGTTTTAAAGGTACATACATGAAGTTCCGGGTGAGAGGTGAGTCGGGAAGACTCACAGAACAAAAACAACAAATCCAGGGCAGTGTTTTGTTTTTAAAATGAATCCGATTGGTTCTGAGGAGTTTTAGACACACAGTAATGACAGCTTAAACCACCGTGAAAAGCTCCCAGTATGATGGTTATAAGGAAACAGGCAACCAGGAAGTGTGGAGATCACAGCAGAATTACAGCCACTTCAAAGCAAAAACAAACAATGAGGACATGAAACCAGTACTGCAGTAAGGTAAAGGAAGCTATTTAGCTAAAAAAAAAAAAATTCCTTTAGTGACCCTTTAAGGTCATATGTCTAGCTTTAGAGATGCTCTTATATTTTAATTCTGATTCCGCATACACACGATCGGAAATTCCGACAACAAATGTTTGATGTGAGCTTTTTGTCGGAAAATCCAACCGTGTGTAGGCTCCATCGGATATTTGCTGTCGGAATTTCCGACAACAAAAATTTGAGAGCTGGTTCTCAAATTTTCGGACAACAAAAGTTATTTTCAGGAAATTCCGATAGTCTGTATGCAATTCCGACGCACAAAAAATCCACGCATGCTCGGAATCATTGAACTTAGTTGTGTTGTACGTCACCGCATGCTTGACGTTCGGAATTTCAGACAACATTTGTGTGACCGTGTGTATGCAACACAAGTTTGAGCCAACATTCCGTCAGAAAAAAAATCCATGTTTTTTCCGATCGTGTGTATGCAGTATAAGGCTATAAAATATATAATTTGTATAAATGGGTAAAGAGAATTGTTTTGAAAAACGACATCTGACCACTGCACACACTACGATCGAATTGTACAATCTCCTTTAGATCTACCAACAAATAGGATGGATTAGGTAGGTCCTCCTGTGACATAGTTTAGGTGCAATTAAAGTTGAATGTACTGGGTTGCCATCTCATCCCTTTAAATCCGAACACATATTAACCACTTACTGACCAGCCGCCGTCATTATACAGCAGCAGGTCGGCACGTTCCCGCAAATCGGCATAGGTATACATCGGCACCTTTAAGGGTGATAGCAGGCCGATGGAGGGGTTGAATGCGTGTGGTCAGTGGCTGCGATGTCCCTTGCCCACCTGGGATCGCGGGCACCAGAGCTAGAACGGGGATCTGTCAATGTAATCAGACAGATCCCCGTTCTGACCGGAAAGGAGAGACAGATCTGCTGTTCCTAGTGATTGGGGACAGCGATCTCTCTCCTCCTCCAGTCAGTCCCATCCCCCCACAGTTAGAAACACCCACCAGGGAACATATTTAACCCCTTGATCGCCCCCCCCCCCTAGTGTTAACCCCTTCCCTGCCAGTGACATTTACAAAGTAATCAGTGCATTTTTATAGCACCGGTCGCTGTATAAATGTCAATGGTCCCAAAAAAAGTGTCAAGTGTCTGATCTGTCTGCCGCAATGTCGCAGTCCCACTAAAAATCGCAGATAGCGGCCATTACTAGTAAAAAGAAATTACCAAAAATATGTAGAAGAATACATATCGGCCTAAACTGAGGAAGAAATTTGTTTGTTTTACATTTTTTGGGGGGATAGTTATCATAGCAAAAAGTAAAAACTTGTTTTAAGTGAAATAAAAAACAAACAAACAAAAAAAAAAAGCAGAGGTGATCAAATACCACCAAAGGAAAGCTCTCTTTGTGTGGAACAAAAAATATAAGGACGTTTTTGTTTGGGTATGTCGCACAACCGCGCAATTGTCAGTTAAAGCGATGCAGTGCTGTATCGCAAAAACTGGCCTGGTCATTAAGGGGGAAAATATTCTGGTCTTCAAGTGGTTAGTAATTAAACTCACTCTGTGCCATAGCTGCAACAAACGAGCCGCAGAACCTGTGTAATTCATATGTGTTTGGGTTTAAAGGGATGAGATGGCAAACCTAATGATCCGAAACTTGGACGACAGATCGTTTGACTTTTTTCATTTACTAGTTGCAAGTAGAATTTGAATAGGTTACTAAAGTCACGAAAATTCTTGTATGACAGAAAAAAAAAATCAGAAGTGATGTCATGTGTTGTAATGTATTTGTATTGTATTTTCGGACAACAATTGTACTGACTAAACGAAAATCGTACGATCTGGTATCATACGAGGAAAATTTTCATGCTTGTCCGATCGGATAATATCGGATGAATTGTCGTGATCGGCTCTCGAAAGCGCTGTACTAACGATTCGATTATCGTACAATCGCGCCGAAAGCGGTATTTTACGTTTTTCGGATCGGTTGTACTGGCCATTACTGTGCGCAGTCATATTGCAGTGTGCGCGATCAGATTGTAGTGTGCGCGGTCAGATTGCAGGGTCAGATTGTAGTGTGTACAGTCAGATTGCAGTGTGCGCGGTCAGATTGCAGTGTGCGCGGTCAGATTGCAGTGTGCGCGGTCAGATTGCAGTGTGCGCAGTCAGATTGCAGTGTGCGCAGTCAGATTGCAGTGTGCGCAGTCAGATTGCAGTGTGCGCAGTCAGATTGCAGTGTGCGCAGTCAGATTGCAGTGTGCGCAGTCAGATTGCAGTGCGCACGGTCAGGTTCCACGGTGCGTGGTCAGATTGTACTGTGTATGGTGACCCTTGGTGTATACTTGTGGCTTCGTTGGGAGGTACAGAACATACATGTAGTTTGTAAGTGTAGTTATCTTGGCTGGTGATCTATAGATCAGGTGGAGAACCAATGATGGGCATGTGAGTGTGTGCACATACTTGGTAAGGAAGGAGAAATTGCTTGTTTTGTGGGAGGCTGTGATGACACATGGAGACACTGAGCACAGACATATTGTATAATAAAGACCCCCAATATTCCACCACCTCCTATCCGGAGAGCCCTCCTTACCTGGGTACCCACCAGCAGCTGGAAGACACACACCCTGCCCCTTACTGACAATAGAGCATCCTTCGACCCAGCATCTCTCCTCTGGGCAGCAGAAAGGGAACCTACCA
Organism: Rana temporaria; assembly: GCF_905171775.1. Classification (NCBI taxonomy): domain Eukaryota; kingdom Metazoa; phylum Chordata; class Amphibia; order Anura; family Ranidae; genus Rana; species Rana temporaria. Next base: position 385,035,012 of record NC_053490.1, read on the forward strand.
AAACTAAACAAGAGGGGGGGAAACGATACAATCATCCACCTGAACAGTCCGAACTTCTCCACACCACCACAACAACAATGCCTCTGCTAATCTAATCTAACATCCACACCGCCAAGCAGATCTCTGAATACGAACCCCGAACAGGACTGTGATCATATGTGTTCTGCCCCCCCTCTGTCTCGCCTGCAGAGTGGTTGCACCCGGTCTGTCTTTTACTAAGCCTGCCTTCCCTTCTATTCGTGGATTGTTCAGTTGACGGGATGTACCAAGCTGGGAGGGGGTACAACCTCTGTGAATAGACTGAGCCAGGGCTGAGGAGGGGGGTGTAACGGAATGAACAGGTGCTGTAGGTGTGTTCGGTGGGCGTTCCCACAGATGTCAACAGAGTCCATATAGAGTCCATTCCGCTCTGTTATTTTGCTCATCCATGAAATGTGACAAGGAGTGAGTTGCTCCCTGGATGATCAGAGATTTTTTCTGTGGATGCACCAATTATAGCACTTTCTCACATGGACTTGGTTTTAGTTTAGTATATATTTGACCTGAATGGACTTTATATTATTAACCATACACTGTTGTGATGCACGTTATCATTATTATTAATATGAGATTTATTTGCACTAACTTTATTCACATAGCACTTTGTTAAATAGTAATTAGCGCTACTTCAATATAGTTAAAACATTTTCTGGGTGCTGGATACACTACAGAAGTCAGCTGCTGTTTGCGCCCTCATTATAGCACTTTATTATTAGTATTATATATATTTTTTGGAACACTTTTGGTAATGCATTAGTACTCTTGTTTACACATAGTACAGGGACTACTTTAAAGTCAACGTGACTTGAAGTCACACAGATATAAATGGTACTCATTGGAAATCATGGGGTATGACTTGTCATGCAACTTTGCAGTCCCAAGTCGCAGGACAAGTTGCACAAGTGTGAAAGGGGCCCTTAGATAAAATAGCTGTCCAAAATACCAAGCCATTGACTCTGGTTTAAAGCACCTGTGCAAGATAAAGGAAAAACTGCAAACATGGCCTGTTGGGGGTAGGGATGAGCTCCAGCGTGTTTGCACACTCCACGTGCAGAGCCCGCCAGGAAGTCGGCACGGCGCTGCGCTAATCACAGGCAGGGAGACATTGTCCCGATGCTCGGCTGTGCAGAGATCGGGAAATGCCTCCCTGCCTGTGGTTAGCGCAGTGCCGTGCAGACTTCCTGGCGGGCTCTGCACATGGACTGTGCGAACACGCCGGAGCTCATCCCTAGTTGGGCATACTTGAGGATAAGGCTGAGAACTACACTATATTACTAAAAGTATTGGGACACCTGCCTTTACACGCACATAGCATTAGTCCGTAGGGTTCAATATTAAGTTGGCCCACCCTTTGCAGCTACAACAGCTTCCGCTTTTCTGGAAAGGCTGTATACAAAGGTGTAGGAGTGTGTCTATGAGAATTGTTTGAACATTCTTCCATGGGCCGGTACAACGGGATTCACGGTATTATTTTGCCAATCTGCTCACAGAACTATGCATGTGTAGCGCCCCCTTTACTTTCAGAAAGGACACTACGCTAAAGTTAGTGGGAGAATGAGAGAGATAAGTTGCTCTCATTCTTAATTTTGTTAAATTTGGCTGTCGCCAAATTCTGGATTGTTCTATGGGTCAGTCTGCGTTCCAGGGATGTGGTGCCATCCCTGGGCAGTAGATGGCGCCAGAGAGGTCCAGGCAGAGCCGCTTCCTCCCAGCAGCCAATGAGAGGAGTTGGGCCTCGCTGTGCATGCTGGGAGGGGGTATTTATGTGGCGGAGGCCATTGTTCTGGGTTCTTCGCGGGTTCCTGGTTCCGGGTACGGCACCCACCTTTAGGGTGTGCGCACAATCGCGGGTCCCACCACCATGGCCTACCTGGCCTGGGGTCGCACGCTACGCGGAGTTCCTGACTCTGGGCCCTCCTGGCCTGGAGCAACTGATGCCACAAAGGGGCCCCAGTGACTTACTGGGTCCCCACTTCTACTGAGGAGATCCCAGGCTGTATGCCGTTCGGTGGGGGATCGGCTTGAGGAAAACCCGGAGGCAGGTTATCCAAAAGGGCTTGAACGAACCATCAGGGATCTGGTGACCGGACGTTGACAGGTACACTTGCACTGTCAACCGGTGACCCCAACGTGATCTATTGGGAGGATTCGCTCTGCTGTTCACATTGTCAGCATTGAGCCTGTGGCTGAGGTTTCATCTGGCATCTTAATCTAATCAGAGCCAAGTCGGTGGCAGAGACTTGTTCCTCCCAGCAACCTAAAGTGACACCCTGGCTGCCAGGCCTGTGGCAGAGGTCTGTCCGGGGGCACTTCACCCACTCTGGCTGGAGTGGCGACGTATCATTACAACTGTAGAAGAGCAGGATTGCTCTTCCTTATCCAAGGCCTGATACTGCAAAGTTACTTTATTTCATCAACCTTTCCTGTCTACCTCAAGTTGATGTTGGTCGTGTTGGACCAAGAAATAAAGCATTCAGAAAACTTCACCTGCAGACTGGACATTCAATTACTGCTCTACTCACTACCTTCACCGCTAGACATCACATAGAGGTAACTTAATACGCCGATCCCAAAACAATCAGCGGCTCCTGAGGGGGTAGCGCTACACGTGGGGGCTCGTCCGGGATTCGGCTGTTACCTCTGGCAATGGAAATCGTGAGTAGAGATTTATTAAGGAGCGAAGAGTATCGTGTTTTGAACTGTCCGGTAACGAGGGAGTTAAACCCAAACAGCTAAGCTTGAGCGTACGTGCAGCAGAGCACGCGCCTGAAACATGTCTGGACAAGTTCTTCAAGTGGGAGGAGTCACCCACCCCTGCGTGAGACGTATAACAGAGTCTTCGCGCCATTTCAGCAGATCAACGCCCACCAGCAAGAGAGAAGGAGAAACCATGTGGCGATGTTTGCTTTTCTGCAACCGAGCGTTGTTGCCCAGCGATTGAGGGCCCCTACTACTTCACCGGAGGTCTCCAACATGTTTGCTCCGCCTGGAGTGCCCGTGACTGGCACAGGAATCCGCATGTCCACCGAGGGACAGTTTGTGCTCTTGTCGAGCGGAGGATCGGAGATACTGGGGCTGTCCTGCCCTCGCTGCGAGGAACTTTCAATCCGGATCCAGCCATTCGCCCAGTGCCAGAAGTGCCGGGCCTACCTTTTTGTTGCTCAATCACCCGCTAAAACTCCTAGGGAGTACAGGGTGGACTATGTCACGGGAGTTGTCACCGCGGAGGAGGAAGCCACATGGCCAGAGCCATCCCCGTCGGTGGAAATCGTGGAGTCTGAGGCTCCCAACGTTGAGGTCATCTCGGTCTCATCAACCCTGACCCTTCGAATGGCTACCCCACCATCCTGCTCACCAGAGGTAAGCCCTATGACCGAGAAAGACCGGGAAGATGACCCAACCAGCGTGACCAGTGCAACTGATTTGACCAGTACTCAGGCCGAAACCACATCGGAGACTGCAACCTCTACAGCGATCTCTTTGTGGTGTGCCTCTATAGGAGCAGGGCCTGCTCCAGCCTTCCGCAGCTGCGGTTGAGGCCTGCCAATTCAACATTCCTTGCCGGACTGGCCAAGGGACCCTACAGCCAAACCCTGCAGTTACTTGCCAGCGGAGGAACTGTACTCATCAGACTTTGACTCGCTCTCCGATGACGGTGATCTTAACATGACATGTTTGAGCCAATGTTTCCGGAGTCCCAGGGCTTCGGAGGATCCCGTGCCCTCTACGGTACCCGGAGGAGGAAGGAGGAAGAAGAAACGCTTGGGTCCCAACAGTCGTCTATGGACGTTCCGCAGCTAACCTGGGGAGTCGGTGAGTCTCTTTCTGTTGTTTCACTCACTGCCCCCATGCCCCTTGCCGTGCCTGCTCTAGAGAGGGCACCAGACGCTATAGTGCTGCCGGGACGCGGAGACGCACGTACTTTGCCTAATTTGGCCAGGCTGCAGCGCTTGGTAATCCAGAGGATTGCTGCCAACCATGGGTATGAGTACTATGTGCCACCTTCCCTCCTGAAGCAAGTAGATCAGGAGCGGGAAGCATGGTGCTAGGAGGCCATCTGGACACATCTAAAAGTGCCCCTCATTTTGGAAGGTGCGGATCTGGGCCTGTCCTACCTAAACACCCGGTTCGAACGCTGTCACCGAGAATGGAGCTGGGGCCGGCATATATACAGCGATCGGGTCGTGCTGAAGTCTCCTGGGAGAGAAGACCAGGTATTCTCAGTCACCACGACCACTGCAGATGGTGACATCATAATTTTTCCAGACCCGCGCTTTTATAAATAAGCTGCATGTTGGGTTTGTCTGGCATTTTCCTTTTAAAGAAGTTCTGGACAAGGGTTCTTGCCCCCACTCAAGTTGTTTTTTCTCCCTTTCCCTTTTCCCCCTGGCCTCTCCGGATCCACATTACGGCTTATGTGAAGAACCCCCCTGATGGCGTAACACAAAATTACACACAATCATTCTGACCCCTGCATTTTTCTATCTTGTCCCCATCATGTTTTGCCACTACTGTCTATTGATATATTCAACACTTTTTGTTCAATCCTTTGAAATTTGGAACACTAGTAACATAAATTTGACATCATTATTATACTTTGATTTTCCTAAATTGTTAGCAAAATGCAATACCTGGCTCCATGGGTCACAATCAGGGTCCTCCAGGAACTCTTGCTCTTCCTCCGAGGTTGCCTGCTCTTGTCTGCAGGGAAGACTGGAGGATTGACTGCAGGGAAGATGGGAGCGATCTCTTGGGGCAGGGGTAGACAGGGATGGCCTGGCCTCAATGTGGTCAGCCAGGAACTGCAGCTGACCATAGTACCACAGGTTAGGCTTGTAGATGCTGTCATCTGCAGCCCCAGATCTCATTGAGGCCAGGACTTGTACCCGTTGGGCCCTGTAGGTGCCCCTAATGGAATTGATTTTCTGCTTCACAGTGTCGGTTGTGGTGTTGGGGACCCTAGTCTTTACAAATGCAAGCAGGGTCTTCTTTGCTTTCTTCCTGGCATCTTTGTTTTTATTTAGTTTGTTTTTAGTTTGCCACAGTTCAGGAAGTTCCTTCTATCTCTGTATAAATTCAGTGAGGACTTCTGGCTCTTTGAAGGCCTCCATTATTTCTGCAAGTCAAAATTAAAATAAAAAACCTAATGTCAGTCAAGCCACTACTACTAATAAGCTTTAACACCATGTCTAGCCCACAAACTCATCCACTGTTCATTAATAACGTCAAAAATACAGTTACGTACCGTCGTATGACACGATCGTGACTTCCGCCTTCTTCCACAGACTGTGAACGCCGCTTTCAATCACGTCGGATCCCTTTTTACACTGCGCATGCGTGCCGCTATGCACGATACCCGCCCCTGACGTTCAGTCTCGTCTTTTCCCCACCCCTTCTCTATCGTTTTGTGAGTAAGAATTATGAAGGAGATGCAGGACATGCAGACCAATATGGCTAACTCGAGCCAGGAGGCAGTAACCAGAAGAACCAGGCGGAGGTACAAGGCCTCAAACATGTCCTTCCAGGAAATGGTTGAGATGGTCAGCATCTTAAGGAGGGAGGACTATGATGCCAAACATGGCCCTCACAGGCATCCCAACAAAGCGAAGGCCGCAATAATGGAGAAAGTGGTCAGGAGGCTCCAGGAGAAATTTGGGGAACACAGAAGTAAAGAACAACTCAGAAAAATATGGTCAGACCTGAAGTTGAGAGAGCCCGAGCAACTGGAGAGGATAAAAAGAGTCATTAGAAGAAGTAAGTAATTTTCCTGTGTAATCATTATTTGGGTTTGTTCTTTGTGGCATGTGGTTTTTCTTTCAGGTTGAACTGAATTTTGTTATGTTTGTGGGCACAATATTTTGTCGTCAGAGTTGTCGTTCATTCGATGACTTTAAATAATAAAAGTATATCTTTGTGAGAAATGGCATCATGCCTAGTTCGCATGGGCAAATGGGAGTTGAAGCACTGTATCAGACAAAAAGATCGTCTTTTTATTATTTCTGATCGAACAATTGACAACTCCTACGACCAATTATTGGACCAACAAACATGAAAGTTGCGACATATTTGGGGTTTTAGGTGACATCAATTGTGGAATTGATGTAGATGTGTTCCTAACTAGATTTTAATATTAAATAATAACTCAATATACAGAAAAAGGAGAGTCTGCTCAGCAGTTGGTTACACACATGGACTCAGTAGCACAATTGTTGGCCACAAGAACAACCTATGTAGGGTGTCACACAGAGGTGAGCTGATCCAGTGGATACTTGGTTAGCTTCCATGTAGAAAACTAGACCAAATCTCCAAAGAATTTAAAGTGCATTGGGAATGCCTACAATCCTGTGTTCTGCTTTTAGAAGGGTTGTTAAAACCAACAATAGTCCCATCATTTGTAGATAAAAAAAATGTAATCTTTTAAAATCATGTTTACCTTTTCTTCAATCTCGTAGGGCGCAATGAAGCAGCAAGGCAGGAGGACGAAAACACACAAGCCACACCCCAGAGGGATGTTGACGAAGGGGAACCTGCCACCACATCCGGTAATGTATCATATACCACAGCTTCAGGTAATCTAGATGTAGGCCTACATAATTTTTTTTTTCTCAAAAAACTTTTTATTGAAAATAATTGCTTACAACATACAAAAGCATGGGATATAGCATAAAGGAGGATGTACAAAATAGGACACAAATCTGCATACGTTACAGGCCTTCCAGCAATAAAAAAAATATGGTTTGTCAGTACACTGTTAAGCAGTAGTATGCACATATCCAAAGTCAAATTTGCTATCTCATTGAAGCATGCATTAGGACTTTGCAAAACATTAAACCTGGGGTGAGTCACAGGAGTTCTCACAGAAGAAAGGGATAAAGAAAGAGAAAGAAAAGAAAGGGATAAGGAGAAAAGAAATAGAGAAAGGGGAGAAAAAAAGGGGGGGGGAGAGAAAGGTGTCATCGGATCGGCTCATTCACCTGGTTATAATGGGTCCTCCCGAAGGCGCCACGGCTCCCAGACAACGTCATGGGCTTCCAGCCTGTCCTGTATCCTGGTAGTCATTCTTTCCATCAACTCCACATCTTTAACTCTAGCGTAAAAAGCCTCAGGGGTGGGGGAGAGAGATTTTTCCAGTTGAGGGCTATGAGACAGCGTGCAGCTGTGAGAACATGACGCGTCAACTTTTTATATGGCTTGGATATTCTCAGGGTGACAGGCCCAACAGAAAGAATTTGGGGCATAGGGGGACCTGCGTGTCTAGGAGACGGCCCAGAAGTTGTTGGACTGCAGTCCAGTAGGGGGAGATCACCGGGCAGCTCAAGTAAATATGAAAGAGGGAGCCCCTATTCGTTTGACATCGCCAACAGCGATCTAAACTAGAGGGGTATATGGCATTCAGTACGTCGGGGGTCATATACCAGAAGAGAAGTACTTTGTATGTGTTCTCCTTGTACAGTGTACAAAGTGAACTCTTCGCCGCCTGGGACCATATTATCCGCCATTGCTCTATTGGAATTACCTCATTAAGGGCTTTTTCCCATCGGGTCATATAGTAGTGTTTACCCTGGGATTCTGATCAGTAGGTGTTTAGTATCCTGTATATGTCAGAGATGAGGCCTTTCTGGGCCGATCCGGCCAGGATCAAAGTCTCAAAGGGCACTGGGGGGGGGGGGGGGGAATTGCAGGTCAGGTGCTATGGATAGGGCGTAATGGCGAATTTGCAAATAGCTATAGAATACCTGCCGAGGGAGGTCAAATTTGGTTTGGAGGCTAGAGAAGGGCAGCAGTTTGCGTGAGATAGGATCTACTAGGGTCCCAAAGTGATTCCGAGATGTCCACTAGTGGGAGATATGGTGTGTGATGCTATCTGGCACCTTGGGGTTACACATAAATGAAGTCATGAGCGAACACTCCAAGGACAGCCCAATCGGTCTCGACAGCCGAAGCCAAAGACACCTGAGCTGTGTCATAGATCCCAGCAAACGTTCAGGGGGAACCTCTGCGTCTGCGCACCATAGCAAGTTATTAGGATGAGTCGGGGCTAGCCATAGTTTTTCAATCTCTGTCCATTTATTGTAGGATCGTTGCGTAAACCAAGAAGCTATCGCTCTGAGTTGAGTGGCTTGGTAGTATTTGACAAGGTTAGGAAACGCTAAGCCCCCGTCTGAGCCCACCGCCATTAATACTGTCTGAGGTATCCTATGTCTCTTGTAGTTCCAGGTGAATTTAATTAGGTCAGACTGGAGCTTTCTCAGATGTTTGTAGGGGACAGGGATGGGTAACGTTTGGAAAAGGTAGAGGAGCTTTGGGAGTATCGTCATTTTGACTGAGGCGATCCGGCCGAGCAGGGAAATATGGTGTTTCTTCCATTGTGTCAGTAGGGATCTTACTGAGCGAAACATGGGAGGGAAATTTTCCTGGTACAAAGTTGTGAAGCTTGGGGTAATGTGTATCCCCAGATATTTCAGGGAGGTCGTTTCCCAGTGGTAGGAGAAGTTGGCCTGTAGGTGAGCTATCTCCGTCCCAGCAATATTAATTGGGAGGGCCTCTGATTTAGACGTGTTAATTTTATAGCCTGACAGGGCTCCATACCGGGCCAGTTCAGCGTGAAGGTTCGGGAGATTCTGGGTTGGGTCAGGGAAAGGATGATGTCATCTGCGAACAGGGAAATTTTAAATTCCCTGCCCCTAACAGGGACCCCCCGGATGGACGGATTGTTCCGGATAGTGGCAGCTAAGGGTTCAACACATAGAGCAAATAGCAAGGGTGAAAGTGGGCACCCCTGCCGAGTACCATTAGTGATGGGAAAGGAGGAAGAGAGGGCGAAGGGTGTTTTGACCTGGGTAGAGGGGTTTGAGTAGAGGTGGCGAATCGCTGTCATAAATGGGCCCGGTTTCCCACATGGTGCAACGTGACGAACATGAAGGGCCTACATAATTTTAATACATGGTTTGGTCCAGGGATGGACTGGCTATAGGGACTACAGGGAGTTTCCAGGTGGGCCGATGGCTCAGTGGGCCGTTTTTTAAAACAGAGATGCTGCTTGGAGGACTTTTTCTAACGCCCTGGCAGCACCCCAGTGTGAAAGCACTCAGGCTTTCACACTGGGACTGCAGCGGAAGCGTTTTTCAGTCGCTTTACATGCGCCATTTTTAGCCCAAAAGTGCCTAAAAAATGCCTCAGTGTAAAAAGGGGTCCTACACTCACCCCCTCTCTTTTACACTCACTCTCTTTTTCTAACACTCACCCCCTCTCTCACCCACCCCCTCTCACCCCCTTTCCCTCAACCCTCCCTCTCTCTCTCTCATTCCCCTCTCTCTCACCCTCTCATGATATACAATAATGGATGTAGGGGCCTTTTGGTGGGCATGATTTTTCGGGGGGGGGGGGGGGGCAGCATTTTATTGAATTAAAGTGGGCCGGTCTGGATGAAGTCCAGGGCCAAATTTTTGTTCCAGTCCAGCCCTGGTTTGGTCCCACATTTCAGGAACAAGTCGTGCTGGTGAGGGACTTGACACATATAGTGCCCAGCTCTTGATTGCAGAAGTGTTGTCATGCAGGGCACAGATAGAAGTCATCCGTCTTGCATCAAGAGAGATTCGTGAGAAATCAAAAAGTGTGGAACTACAGCTCAAAAATTTGATGGATGTTCTGGGGAGGGTTTGATTTTTTTTTCATTGAAGGTTTGATTTTTGTTTGATTATGTTTTAAAAAAACCTTGATTGTATATTTGTAAATGATAAAAAAATAAAAAAAAAATAAAAACCTTGATTGTATATTTGTAAATGATAAAAAAAATATATATTAAAAACCTTGATTGTATATTTGTAAATGGTAAAAAAAAAAAAAATATATAAAAAAAAACCTTGATTATATATTTGTAAATGATAAAATTTATTTTAAAAACCTTGTGGTAATTATCAGTGTTTCTATTTTACAAACTTACCCGATGTATGCTTTGAAATGTTTCAAGTTACATAAATCTTTTTATATATATTTACAGTTAACCTTCCCCCTGAAGATGACCATATATGGTCGAAACGCGTCAGAAATTTTTCATGGTTACAACAATTTCTGTAATACTGTTTACATTGGTTTTTTCACCTTACACCAATGAACATTATGTTTCATAATATAGCCAGTACTTTCTGTTTTAATATGAATATGTCATTATCATTATATTAATAAAAATTATTTATTTCATTTTTATATTGATCATCCAATTATATCGCTGTTCAAAGCCCCATGGGGGAAATTTCCAATGTTTCATATATTAAAAACCTTGATTGCATATTTGTAAATGCTAAAAAAAAAACAATATTAAAAACCTTGATTGTATATTTGTAAATGCTAAAAAAACAAAAACAAAATTAAAAACCTTGATTGTATATTTGTAAATGATAAAAAAAATATTAAAAACCTTGATTGTATATTTGTAAATGATAAAAAAAAATAAAAAAATTAAAACCTTGATTTTATCTATGTTAAACAATAACATATTTGTAAGATCAAAAAGGTGTGGCTAGTTCTTATATCAATGCTGACTAATAAAAGAACTCATGTCGATTTGGGGTGGTAACATTGACAATGATGGGTATTTAGTACATCCAAAATACATGGCACTATGAGAACCTAGGAAAAAGCTAAAATACACAAAAATTATAATTTAGTAAATTAACAAACAAGTTAGACTGTTTATTGCAGAAATGAAAAGATTTTATTCAGCCAAGATCTGGCATTGGAATGGCCCCCCTCCCCATAAAATAATCAACGTGCGCTTTGGGGAGCCAAGCCTGTATGGCTAGTCTCACGGGCCGCCTCCGGAGCAAGATCAACTGCCTCATCAGGCAATACTGTTAAGTAGGTTGAGGAATGTCTTTTGAGAAAGTTATGCAAAATACAGCAACATAATATTATATGGTTCCACTTGTATTCTGCCATGTTTATGGCGGTCAAAAACAAACAAAATCAGCTGGCCATGATGCCAAATGCATTCTCAACCACCCGTCTGGCTCTGGCCAGCTTATAATTAAAAACCCTCCTTTCAGGGGTGAGGGTGCGTTGGGGAAATGGCCTCATGAGGTGGGGACCCAAGCCAAACGCCTCATCTGCAATAAATACGAAGGGCAGCCCCTCTTCGTTCTCCTCCGCAGGTGGCAATCCAAGGTCCTCCATATGAAGCCGTTGGGCGAACTCGATCTGAGCAAAGACCCCGCCGTCCGACATCCGGCCATTTTTCCCAACATCCAGGTACATAAATTCATAATTGGCAGACACCATCGCCATCAGCACGTCGCTGTGGAACCCCTTGTAGTTAAAATAATGGGATCCAGAATGGGGTGGGGGCACGATGCGGTCGTGCTTGCCATCAATGGCTCCTCCGCAGTTCAAAAAGTTCTAACGCTGCGAGAAGTCCGCTGCCACAGTCTGCCATTCCTGTGGCGTGGTGGGGAACTGTAGAGAAAAAGAAACAAAAAAAAATTCAAACAAACATTGCTAACAGAATATCACAAAACATTCTGGGATCCTAAAAGAAGGAGATCATTAATTTCAAGTATTATTTTAAGAGACATAAATAATAAGGGATCACTAAGCAGATTATTCACCACCTCTGATGGCCAAAAAAAAAGCTTAGGGGTCGGGGGGCCCGAGATGGGTTGGTGATCTAAAAAAAACACACAAAAAAAAGGGGGGAATTATACAGTTAAAATTAGGGGGGGTTGGGCGTGGACTACAATGGAGGCAAAAAACAAAGGGGGATATAGGGACACACAAAATGCAGCACTACAATGGAGGCCAAAAATAAAGGGGGATATAGGGACACACAAAATGCAGCACTACAATGGAGGTCAAAAATAAAGGGGGATATAGGGACTAGGCTAGGTGTGTTTGGCCACAAAATAGAATGCTGGACAGGTTGGCTATAGAAAAGATGCATGTAGGCCCAAAAATAAAAATAAAAGTACAGCATGCATGGAGACAAAGGGAACATTCACAGCATATTAAAAACAGGTTAATTAGGGACTGTTTTAAAAAAAAAAAAAAGGCATGCAATAAATACATAGTTTGTGCATTTAAAGGACACCACTTACCTTTACATAGTCCTCCTGCAGAACCTGAAATATGGCAGAACAGGTATCCGGGATTATGAGGCCCAGAGCCTGGGGGGAGATGCCCGTTGAGAACTTCAAGTCCTGCAGACTTCTCCCTGTTGCAAGGTACCGCAACGTAGCAACTAGCCGCTGCTCAGCAATGATGGCTTCCCGCATAACAGTGTCCTGGCTGGTGATATATGGCGACACCGAAGCCAAAAGCTGCTGAAATACGGGGTCAGACATCCTCAGAAAATTCCTGAAATCATCAGGGTTGTTTTCTTGGATCTCCTGCAGCAGAGGCATATGAGAGAACTGGTCCCTGCGATGAAACCAGTTCTTGGTCCACAACCTCCTCCTCACCCTGTTCATGGACCGGAGCCGGGATACAGCACACATCCCAACAACAAGCACAGCACGATCTCGGCGACGAGAACGTACCCGCAACATGGCTAGAAAACGGTCGTCAAATCAGATCGGACTAGAAAAAACGCCCTGAAGAACAGAAAGGCCTCTGAAAAACGACCTGCAAAACAGGAACAAGCAGACAAGAATGCACTGCCAAAACAGATACGAACTGAATACAAGCACTGTAAGACAGATACGAACCCAAAAGCACAAACTGTACGACAGAAAACGAAATTTAAAGTACGAAGACTGAAAAGCGCGAATCGTCTCTCACCAAACTTTTACTAACACGCAGCAACACGATATCAGCAAAAGAGGCCGTCTTCCGCATGGAAATGACCCTTTATAGTGCCGTCGTACATGCTGTACGTAACCATGCTTTGCTAGAGCTTTTTGACAAAACGATGGTGTGTAGGCAACGTCGTTTTTTAAAATGACGTTTGAAAAACATCGTTTTTTTTCATAATAAAAAACAGCGTTTTTTTTTAAGACAGAAAACGATCGTGTGTAACGCGGCATTAGACATAAAGTGTGACTTTTGGGCGAAAATAGCTTTCACCGGGAGTTTGTTAAAAATAATTACTCCATTTGTAGTAAGAATGAGCAACTCTGTGTACAAGTATTTCATTTTGTTAGTATAGCATTTCTAGAGTTTAATTCATAATTTTGTGCAGGAAGATTTTGTAACCTTAATAGAATTTTCTATCTAGTTCAAAAGGTTACTTAGTTCAAACGTAGCTTTCTTTTTAAGATGGCTGCGCTCAGCAATTAATTTGCCACGGATGTATGCTTTAAGAGTTTGACACAAAGTGGAGTGAACAACGGTGTTGGTACAATTAAGTATGAAAAAAAAAGTTTAATTCTTTTTACAGGGTACCAGTGAAGAGATGATCAGTCAACATGGAGTCATTTATTCTCCAATTACAGTATATTGTTTCCAATATTTTGCTGGCAGTCTAGGGGACATCTTTTTTAGAGCGTGGGCTGAACGTGTTATTGGAAGGATTTCAGCAGACACATTTCTAAATAGTGAGGTTCCAAATATATCAGGTCTATTCTGGTATATGTAAAGTGAATGTGAGGATAATATGTATAGCCTTTTGTGGTTGGAATGTCCACTTTCCAGACATCTATCATTTGAGTTTTATGATGTGACTGATACATTTAAAGTGATTGTAAATGCAGAAGGTTTTTTATCCTAATACATTCTATGCCTTAAAGGAGTTGTAAAATTTTTTTTTTCACCTTAATGCAATTTATGCATTAAGGTGAAAAAACATTGCATAACGCTGGCCCCCCCACCGAGCCTCCGTTATACTTACCTGACCCCTCGCAAGTCCCACGTGGTCCCGAGATCCACTTCGCCGCTCAGCCTGGGCGCTGATTGGCTAGAGCGGATGGGATTGAGAGCAGCGCAGCCATTGGCTGGCGCTGCTGTCAATCACATCCAGAGACGCGGTGCGCCGAGGGACGGGGCCGAGTGATACAGTGAGCGGCTATGGCCGCTCTCTGTATCACGGGAGCGCGCCTGTAATTAGTGACCACCATGCGAGCTCTCGCATGACTGTGGTTACTAATTGCGGGGAGGACCGAGACAGCCGCCGAGGGACCTCAGAAGATGTGGATCGGGGCCACTCTGTGCAAAACTAACTGCACAGTTGAGGTAAGTATGACATGTTTGTTATTTTAAACGAAAAGAAAAAATCCTGTACAAACGCTTTAAACACTTGCCGCCCGCCCTATTGCAAAAAGACGTCGGCAAAGTGGTTTCAATATCCTGACTGGACGTCATATGATGTCCTCAGCATATTGAGCCGCTGCGCACCCCCGGGGGCGCGCATCGTGGCAATCATTGTTGCAGGGTGTCAGTCTGACATCCCGAAACACCGATCTAGGTAAAGAGTCTCTGACAAAGACTCTTTACCACGTGATCAACCGTGTCCGATCACGGCTGATCACGATGTAAACAAAAAGAGCCGTTTATCGGCTTTTCCTCACACGCGTCTGTCAGACACGAGTAGAGGAGAGCCGATCGGCTGCTCCTCTGACAGGGGGGGTTTGTGCTGATCAATTTTCAGCACCGCCCCCCCCGAGGACGCACACTAGACCACCAGGGATGCCACTAGACCACCATGGATGCCACCAGACCACCAGTGATGCCAATCAGTGCCCACAATGGATACCAATCAGTGCCCACAATGGATGCCAATCAGTGCCCACAATGGATGCCAATCAGTGCCCACAATGAGCATCACTGATTGGCAGGCATTGTTGTTTGGCACTGATTGGCATCCATAAGTACAATATAATACAGTACATCCGTGCCACCTATCAGTGCCCATCCATGCCCATCCGTGCCACCTATCAGTGCCCATCCATGCCGCCTATCTGTGCCCATCCGTGTTGCCTATCTGTGCCCATCCGTGCTGCCTATCTGTGCCCATCCATGCCACCTATCTGTGTCCATCCGTGCCACCTATCTGTGCCTACCCGTGCCGCCTATCAGCGCCACCTATCAGTGCCGCCTATCAGTGCCCCATCAGTGCTCCATATTAGTGCCCATCAGTGCCCATCAATCATCAATTCCACCTCATCAGTGCCACCTTATCGGTGCCCATCAGTGCAGCCCCATCAGTGCCACCTCATCGGTGCCCATCAGTGCCGCCTTATCAGTGCCTGTCAGTGCAGCCCCATCAGTGCCCATCAGTGAAGGAGAAAACTTACTTATTTGCAAAGTTTTGTAACGGAAACAAAAAAATAGCATTTGTTTTTCAAAATTTTGGGTCTTTTTAAAAAAAAATTGCAGAAAATAAAAATCCCAGAGGTGATCAAATACCACCAAAAGAAAGCTCTATTTGTGGGAACAAAATGATACAAATTTAGTTTGGGTACAGTGTAGCACGACCGTGCAAATGTCATTCAAAGTGCAACAGCGCTGAAAGCTGAAAATTGGTCTGGGCAGGAAGGTGTATAAGTGCCCTGTATGGAAGTGGTTAACCACTTAAAGGGTCACTAAAGGATTTTTTTTTTAGCTAAATAGCTTCCTTTACCTTATGTCGCGTACACACCATCACTTTATGTGATGAAAAAAAACGACGTTTTTCAAAACGTCAATTTCAATGACCGTGTGTGGGGGAAAAAAAATTTTGTGTCGTTTTTCAAAAGGTCGTTTTTTGTTTCACAAAAAATCACTGTGTGTAGCAAAAAACGATGTTTAAAATGATGTTTTTAAACCCGCGCATGCCCAGAAGCTAGTAATGAAGCGAGCTTCAATGCAAAAGATTGGTGAACGTAACCTCGCTTTGCTAGAGCATTGTGAAAAAACTATGGTGTGTAGGCAACGTCGTTTTTGAAAATTTAAGTTTCAAAAACTTTGTTTTTTACTTCACAAAAAATGTCGTTTTTTTTCATCACATAAAGTGATGGTGTGTACGCGGCATTACTGCAGTCCTGGTTTCATGTCCTCATTGTTCGTTTTTGCTCTGATGTTGCTGAAATCCTTCTCTGTTCTGGACACTTCCTGGTTGTTTCCTGATGACCACTGTACTGGGAGATTCTAGTTTCATTTTCCAAACCATCACTGCTCTATGGCTCTGTCTAGCACAGAGGCAGGATAATATGCAAAAACGAAACTAGATTCAAAAACGAAACTAGAGGTACATTATATGATTGATTTTTATCTATTTTTAATCAATTTTAAAAGGAATCAGCAACTATTATGTCTCCATACCCTGTAAACAGTAATTTCAGCAAAAAATGTTTTTTCCTTTACAACTCCTTTAAGGACCGCCGCACGACTATATACATCGACAGAATGGCAGGGCTGGGCACATGGACGTATATATACGTCCTCTTTAAGAGCCCAGCTGTGGGTCGCGAGCGTGCCGCAAACCCGACCCGCGATCAGGTCACAGGAGCTGAAGAACGGGGAGAAGTGTGTGTAAACAAACCTTCTTCGTTCTTCTCTGATATAGGGAACGACGATCACTGACATCACATGTCCAGCCCCGCCCCCCTACAGTAAGAAACACACATGAGGTCACACTTAACCCCTACAGCGCCCCCTAGTGATTAACTCCTTCACTGCCATTGTCATTTTCACAGTAATCAGTGCATTTTTATAGCACTTTTCGCTGTGAAAATGACAATTGTCCCAAAAATGTGTCAAAAGTGTCCGATGTGTCCGCCATAATGTCGCAGTCACGAAAAAAATTGCTGATCGCCGCCATTAGTAATAAATAAAAAATATTTATAACAATCCCATAAAACTATTCCCTATTTTGTAAACGCTATAAATTTTGCGCAAACCAATCGATACACGCTTATTGCGATTTTTTTTAACCAAAAATAAGTAGAAGAACATCGGCCTAAACTGAGGAAAAAAGTTTTTTTATATATATTTTTTGGGGATATTTATTACAGCAAAAAGAAAAAATATTGCAATATTGCTCTATTTTAGTTTATAGCGCAAAAAATAAAAACCGCAGAGGTGATCAAATACCAACAAAAGAAAGCTCTATTTGTGGGAAAAAAGGATGCCAATTTTGTTTGGGAGCCACATCGCACGACTGCAAAATTGTCAGTTAAAGTGACGCAGTGCCGAATCACAAAAAGGGGCAAGGTCCTTAACCCGCATAATGGTCCGGGTCTTAACCGGTTAAGATAAAAAGCCTTCTGTGTGCAGCAGCCCCCCTTTTGAGCTCTATCTCATTGGGCCGCAGCTCCATGTCTGAATGGATACACAGAGTTGTAGTTCGGCTTGGGTGCCCCCATAGCAAGCTACTTGCTATGTGGGCACTTAACAGGAGGGAGGAGCCAGGAGAGCCAGCAAGGAACCCAAGAGGAGGAGGATCTGGGCTGCTGTGGGCAAATCCACTGCACAGAGCAGGTGTCACGACCCTGGCGGTAGAGCCTGATGTGCGGAGGATGGCCTCCCTTGCAGCTCTGACTCCGAGCTCCTGATAGAGTGGACAGGAGGCTCAAGAGTGCAAAGTCGCACGAGTGCCTGGCAGGATCGCTGATGAGTCGCTGGGCTGGAGTCGCTGAGGAAGTCGCAGGAAGGCACTGGTGCAGGTGAGGCCCAGGAGCAGCTGTCAGCGGGTAGCGGAAGAAGGCAAGCCGGGTCATACACTATCGGGCACGTCAGGAACAAAAGCGGAGGCAGGAAGCAAAGTCAAGGTGCAGGCCGGGTCGGTGTTGGGCTGGCAGCGAGGTAGCAGAAGCAGCAGGCAGAAGCAAGGTCAGAACAAGCCTGGTCAGGTACTGGCGGAGAACAGGAGTGTCAGAGGCAAGCCGGGTCGGATCAACGGAACGGGAATCAGGATAAAGGTTTGCAGGAGTAGGCACGCTAAACGTTGTAGAACGGACAGCACTTGAGTCCAGGAAGTGGCCAGCCTTAATAGCCTGTTTGGCGCCCAAACACTCAGGGAGTGCACCCCGCGGTGCACGCTCACCCACGTGCATGCGCACAGGCACGCACGCCAACGGCGAGTTGTCCTCTGGTCCGTATCCCCTCCACTTGATTAGGTATTGAACCTGATTCCTCCTTCTCCTGCAATCTAGTACCGCTTCCACTTCAAATTCTTCCTCGCCGTCCACAAACACAGGTTCAGGTGGGCCAACGTCTCGATCAGGGAACGGATCGGAAACAGCAGGTTTAAGCAGGGTTACATGGAATACGGGATGGATTCTCAGGGAGTCCGGTAACTCAAGCTCATAAGCGACATTATTGATTCGCCTCTTCACAGGGAATGGTCCCAGAAACTTAGGTCCTAATTTTTTCGAGGGACAAGCGAGTCTCAGATTTGTGGTTGCCAACCAAACTTGGTCGCCTGGGTCTAAGATTAGTTCACCCCTTCTCCTTTTATCAAAAACTTCTTTGTTGTAAGCCTGGGTCTTGGCCATTGTTTCCTGTAACAACTTGTTGTTGGTACTAAAGTCCACTGTTTCAAGGACAGCAGGTACAGAGCACTCAGGAACCGAGTTGAACAAAAAAGATGGGTGAAAACCATAGTTTGCGAAGAAGGGTGATTGCTTGGTGGCTGAGTGGGAGGAATTGTTATAGGCGAATTCGGCCAGAGGAAGTAAGTGCATCCAATCGTCTTGCGAAAAAGAAGAAAAACAGCGTCTGCGGATGGTAAGCTGATGAAAATGAAAGTTCGATCCCCAGAGACTCACACAATGACCTACAGAACCTGGAGGTGAACTGGACCCCTCTGTCGGAGACTATGTTTGCTGGAGCTCCGTGAAGCCTTATGATCTCTTTGATGAAGATCCATGCGGTCTCTTGTGCAGAAGGAGTGCCTTTCATGGGTAGGAAGTGGGCCATCTTAGACAAGCGGTCGACGACCACAAAGATAGTATTATAGCCCTCGGATGGCGGCAATTCCACGATAAAGTCTATGGAAATCTTTTGCCACGGCCTACTCGGGACCGAAAGTGGCTTGAGTAGACCCCAGGCCTTGGACCTGCTTTTCTTTTTACGAATACAAGTGGTTCATGACTCCACATACTTTTTACAGTCTTTCTCCATCCCGGGCCACCAAAATGTCCTCTCTGGCACAAAGACCTTGTCTCCGTGCCAAAGTAGCCCATCCCTCGCCAATAGAGTGGTCCCGGGCGGGGAAGGGTTACCTACAGAAGCTTGCTTAATTTGGTTGATTAAATTTCCTTGCAAAAGGAGGAAGTTGCCGGGGGACAGGATAGTATCTGGCGGGGAAGTTTCTTGAGGTTTGCTGAACATGCGTGACAACGCATCTGGTTTTAACATCTTTGATCCTGGCCTGTATGTCAAATGAAAGGTGAACCTGGAAAAGAAAAGTGCCCATCTGGCCTGCCGGGGTTTCAGTCTTTTTGCCGTTCTCAGATATTCAAGGTTCTTATGGTCCGTGTAGATTAATATCGGATGTGCAGCCCCTTCTAGAAGATACCTCCATTCTTCTAAAGCCGCTTTGATCGCTAGAAGTTCGCGATCCCCGACATCATAATTTTTCTCCACACTGGACAGCTTACCAGAAAAGAAGGCGACAGGATACAACAGAGCTTTGGGTCCCTGTCTCTGGGAGAGTATGGCTCCAACCGCCGTTTCCGATGCGTCCACCTCTAGAACATATGGCTGGGCCGAATCAGGGTGTTTCAAGACAGATGCGGAGGTAAATAACTTTTTCAGAGTCTCGAAAGCAGTTTGAGCCTCAGGAGACCAATGGAATCTGACGCCTTGCTTGGTGAGCTAGGTGATGGGGAAGATAATTGCAGAGAATCCCCTGATACATTTCCTGTAAAAGTTTGCAAAACCTACGAAACGTTGGATGCCTTTCTTATCACTGGGAGCTGGCCAGTCCAGGATATCTGCGACTTTTTGAGGATCCATCTTGATACCCTCAGTGGGTATAATCAGGCCCAAGAATTGGATGCTCTGGAGTTCGAATTTGCATTTCTCGGGCTTGGTGTAGAGTCCATGTTGCCGAAGGCGAGCCAGTACATTTCTGACGTGTCTGCGATGGTCGTCTAAGGAGGAAGAAAAAATTAGTATATTATCAAGGTATACAACAACAAACAAGTCCAGGAAATCTCGGAAGACATCATTGATAAAGTGCTGGAACGTAGCAGGGGCATTGCAAAGTCCGAAGGGCATCACAAGGTACTCGAAATGCCCAAAACGTGTACGGAAGGCAGTCTTCCATTCATGCCCTTCACGTATACGGATCAAATTATAGGCACCCCGAAAGTCCAGCTTAGTAAAAATGATGGCAGCACCAAGTCTCTGAAAAAGTTCAGGCACTAGCGGCAGGGGTAACGGTTTTTGACTGTAATTTTGTTTAGCTCACGGTAGTCTACACATGGACGTAAGGAGTGATCCTTCTTTTCCACAAAGAAGATACCTGCACCAGCCGGAGACGTGGAAGGGCGGATGAACCCTTTTTTCAGATTCTCATCAATATAGTCTTTAAGGGCTACCAGTTCACATTCAGATAAAGGGAAAATCCGGCCAAAAGGAACTTCGACTCCAGGGAGGAGTTTGATTGGACAATCGTAGGAATGATGAGGGGGGAGAGTCTCTGTCCCTTTCTTGCTAAATACGTCCAAAAAATCGTGGTACACTGTAGGTACCGATTGACGAGCCAAAAAATCGTGGTACACTCTAGGAACCGATTGACGAGTCTGAATCCCTTGTGACCCGGGAAGGCTGGTCACAAGGAGTTGAAAGGCAGTGCTGAAGGCAGTAGGGTGAAAGGAATTCAATCTCGTCTGTGGTCCAGTTGATGCTGGGGTTATGGGCCTTCAACCAAGGCATGCCGAGAATAATCGGGAACAAAGGAGAGGCGATGGCATCCAATCGAAGCAATTCTTTATGATCGCTAGCCATGGTGGCTAATAGAGGGACAGTCTCGTGCGTAACTGCCCCAGACTTAATAATGGACCCATCGGCCAGGTAGATGGAAAGTCTCTGTGGTTTGGGTTGGAGTGGGATACGATGTTTCGCAGCAAAGGATAGATTCACGAAGCAACTGCAGGCCCCGGAATCAATTATAGCGGGCATCTGGATGGTCCCTTCTGGCAGCTGTAATGAAATGGAGAGAGCAAGGTGAGCAGAATTGCTAGGCAAGTTCTTAGTTGCAGAGGGTTAAGTAACTGAGAGGCACTTACGGGGTTTGACTGGACAGGATCTCACGTAGTGGCCTGACCCTCTGCAGTATAGACAAAGGTTCTGCTGGCGGCGGCGTTGACGTTCTTCAATGGTGAGAGAAGGGCGAAGTAAGCCGATCTGCATTGGCTCTGGTGCGTCAGACGCGGCCGGGACAGGGACCGGTGGAGCAGGGTTGAAGGGGCTGGGAGCCCGTGGTAGCATCCATACTGGGCGTGACTGGCCCGCAGCCCTCTCTGATCTCCGTTCTCTCAACCGGCAAACGATTTGGATAGACAAGTCAATCAGAGCCACCAAGGTGGAAGGCACCCCCACACGGGCTAGTTCATCCTTAAGGGACTCAGATAGGCCCATGCGGAACTGGCAGCGTAATGCAGCATCGTTCCAATTAGTGTCAAAGCCCCATCGTCTGAATTCAGAGACGTAGTCCTCCAACAAATCAGGTTGTTCCGCAGGGGAATTAAGTAGATCATAGGTTTTGGATAAAACATTGGGCATGACTCCCTCTCCCCCACAGTAGTCTTCGAACGTCGTCAGGTCACGGTTGTGTTGTGCCGGGTTGGGTATTGAGTGGAGGAAATTATGCAATCTCATTGCATTCCAGAAGGGAAGTCTAAAATGGCCACTGTCGTCAGTCAAAGAGAATACCGAGGGCCAGCGATTATCTGTCAAAAAGTGTCGGGCTTGATCCCTGCCAGATGTCAAAAGCGTCTCATAATCTGTTCGGCCCAATCCGGGAGGGAAGGGAGAATTGCCCAGTATTGGATACATAGGGGAATTACTAGAGGAAAGAGAGGTTGTGAATATTGTAGAGGCGCCTATTTGGAGAGTAGTACCTATCACTGGGTGTAGCTTTAACCCTGGGGGCAGCCGATCATAACACCATATGGCCCCTCCCAGCGTGGCAGCGGACTGCTCTAACTGTGTCCACAATTTGTTCTCGCCATGTCGGTTCCAATCTATTATCCTTCCTAAGTGGACCGCTGAATAGTAGTTCCGTATATTAGGGAGAGCCAGTCCTCCATAGTGTTTAGGCAGTGTTAGGTAGCGCCTTTTCAGTCTAGGTTTTGACTTCGCCCAGATAAACTTGGTAAAGAGGGAGTTCACTTGTTGGGCCACAGGATTTTAGTTGGTTAAATATTTCTCCTCTCCTCCAAAGGTTTAGGAAAAAGGTCAAAACATGGAATGCCCTCCGCTTATCGTTGGCAGGGAAGGTAAATTTGATCAAGATGACACTCATGCCACAACTTCTCTATTTTCTTCATAACGCCCCAGTGGTTATTCCCTTAAAGATCTTTAGAATAGTAAATACTATCTTCTGTACTCTAATCTGGAAAGATCGACCTCCCAGAATCAAGCTTGAACATCTACAAAGGCCCAAAGATGACAGTGGGTTGGCTTTGCCCAACCCATGGTTGTATTACCTGGCAGTAGAACTGCAACATCTTATTGGCACTTTCAGTGTTGACAGGGAATCAGTGAGCAAGACATGTAGGCCCGGATTCACAGACATTGGCGCACATTTATGCTGCCGTAGCGTATATCTGACGGAGAGCATGGAGGCAAGCATTGAATTCACAAAGCACTTCCTCCCAAAACTGCGCTGGGTTTCCAAGGCGTAAGTCGGCATAAGTGGAAGTAGGTGTGAGCCATGCAAATGAGGCGTGACCCCATGCAAATGAAGGGCCGAGCGCCAGACAGATACGTATAACGAACGGCGCATGTGCCGTCCTATGGGCGCATCCCAGTGCGCATGCTCACAATCACGCCGGAACAACTGCCTAAGATACGCCGGATCACTGCCTACGGCGTAAACGTAACCTACGCCTAGTCATATTCACGTTCAACGTAAACTATGTAAAATACACGGGCTTTAGTTCCCTGGAGCAGACCTTTCCATGTCGGCTGCTGAGTTACACCTGACTTATGGGGCTTAACTTTACTCCACTCTACACTGGCGTAGGCAAGTTGCGTCGGTCGGATGAAGCCTGTTTTTAGGCATATCTTAGTTTGTGGGTACTGCGCACAGATACAATGGCGCATATTTGCACTTACGCGGCGTATCTCGAGATACGTCGGCGCAAGTGCTTTGTGAATCCGGGCCCTAGTTCTTTACAGGCAGTGATGCTCTACACTATTTGTAGAGGCCCTATTCCAATGGCTTTGGAGGCTCGAGCCTTTGCAAAGCTGCATAAAAAATATCCGAATTATAGCCTCATTCAAAAGATGTGGAAAAAAACGAAATACCTCCAGAAGGCAGATGGATATACTGCGCCAGATTCAGAAAGATCAGCGGATCTTTCTGCTGGCGTAACGTATCTCATTTACGTTACGCCGCCGCAAGTTTTTCAGGCAAGTGCTTTATTCACAAAGCACTTGCCTGTAAAGTTGCGGCGGCGTAGCGTAAATCACCCGGCGGAATTCAAATTCGGCGGGTAGGGGGCGTGTATCATTTAAATGAAGCGCGTCCCCGAGCCGAACGAACTGCGCATGCGCTGGCCGCGACTGAATCCCAGTGCGCATGCTCCAAATGATGCCGGCAAATCGTCATGCTTTCGACGTGAACGTAAATTACGTCCAGCCGTATTCGCGAACGACTTACGCAAACAACGTAAAAATTTCAAAACTCGGTGCGGGAACGACGGCCATACTTAACATAGGATACGCCGCACATACCCCTCATATAGCAGGGGTAACTTTACGCCGGAAAAAGCCGAACGCAAACGACGTAAAAAAAAGCGCCGGGCGGTCGTTCGTTTCTGAATCGACATAAATACTAATTTGCATATTCCTTGCGTAAACAAACGGAAGCACCACCTAGCGGCCAGCGTGAAATTGCAGCCTAAGATACGACGGTGTAAGACACTTACAGCTGTCGGATCTTAGGGATATCTATGCGTAACTTGATTCTATGAATCAGGCGCATAGATACGACGGCCGGACTCAGAGATACGACGGCGTATCAGGAGATAAGCCGTCATATCTCTTTTCTGAATCCGGCCCACTGACTACAGTCCTATTTGGCTGAATGACACCTATACTGAACTGGCCAAATTTCAATATGGATCTAAGTGGAAAGAATATGGGATTACACACCTTAAGCAAATATTTTATAATGGGGTGCAACGGACATTTACTGCTCTACTGGCCGCATACAATTTGCCGTCCTTGATGCATTTCTATTACTTATAACTCCACCATGTGGTTACAGCACAGAGTAAGTCCTCAGCATGGCATCTATCCCCGACCCCAGTGTTTAGTCTCATTAGGAATGCTGACTCATCTTACACACGACCGTTAGTCATGTCATTGAAAAAAACGAAGTTGTACGTACGACATACGTACAACGGCACTATAAAGGGGAAGTTCCATTTGAATGGTGCCACCCTTTGGGCTGCTTTTGCTGATTTCGTGTTACCGCTTGTTAGTAAAAGTTTGGTGAGAGACGATTTGCGCTTTTCAGTCTTTGTGCTTTTCAGTCTGTTACAGCGTGATAAATGTGCTATCTCCATTACGAACACTTGTTTTACCAGAACGAGCGCTCCCGTCTCATAACTTGCTTCTGTTTTTTTACCCCTCACTAAAGCGTACACATGATCATTTTTCACGACGTGAAATAGAACGACGTAAAAAACGACGAGAAAAAATAGAGCAGGTTCTAAATTTTTAACAACCATTTTTCACGACCAATTTAAAAAATTAAATTTTTCTCGTCATGAAAAACGGTCGTGTGTACGTGGCATTAGGGTTTTATACTACAATGTTATGCCATACTGTTACAATCTTATTTGAAGCAGCATCCCCTGAGAGTGCAGGAAAAGTGGGAGAGTGATGTTGGTCAGTTAGACGGGGAGCAATGGGAGGAGGTATTCCAGGTGGTCGCCGGCCGCGACTGAATCCCAGTGCGCATGCTCCAAATGACGTCTGCAAATCGTCATGCTTTAGACGTGAACGTAAATTACATCCAGCCGTATACGCAAACAACGTAAACATTTCAAAACTCGGCGCGTGAACGACGGCAATACTTAACATAGGATACGCCGCACATACCCCTCATATAGCAGGGGTAACTTTACGCCGGAAAAAGCCGAACACAAACGACGTAAAAAAAAAGCGCCGGGCGGACGTTCGTTTCTGAATCGACGTAAATACTAATTTGCATATTCCTCGCGTAAACAAACGGAAGCACCACCTAGCGGCCAGCGTGAAATTTCAGCCTAAGATACGACGGTGTAAGACACTTACACCTGTCGGATCTTAGGGATATCTATGCGTAACTTGATTCTATGAATCAGGCGCATAGATACGACGGCCGGACTCAGAGATACGACGGCGTATCAGGAGATACGCCATCTTATCTCTTTTCTGAATCCGGCCCACTGACTACAGTCCTATTTGGCTGAATGACACCTATACTGAACTGGCCAAATTTCAATATGGAGCTAAGTGCAAAGAATATGGGATTACACACCTTAAGCAAATATTTTATAATGGGGTGCAACGGGCATTTACTGCTCTACTGGCCGCATACAATTTGCCGTCCTTGATGCATTTCTATTACTTACAACTCCACCATGTGGTTACAGCACAGAGTAAGTCCTCGGCATGGCATCTATCCCCAACCCCAGTGTTTAGTCTCATTAGGAATGCTGACTCATCTCACACACGACCGTTAGTCATGTCATTGAAAAAAACGAAGTTGTACGTACGACATACGTACAACGGCACTATAAAGGGGAAGTTCCATTTGAATGGCGCCACCCTTTGGGCTGCTTTTGCTGATTTCGTGTTACCGCTTGTTAGTAAAAATTTGGTGAGAGACGATTTGCGCTTTTCATTCTTTGTGCTTTTCAGTCTGTTACAGCGTGTTAAATGTGCTATCTCCATTACGAACGCTAGTTTTACCAGAACGAGCGCTCCCGTCTCATATCTTGCTTCTGTTTTTTTACCCCTCGCTAAAGCGTGCACATGATTATTTTTCACGACGTGAAATAGAACAACGTAAAAAACTACGAAAAAAAATAGAGCAGGTTCTAAATTTTTAACAACCGTTTTTCCTGACCAATTTAAAAAATTGAATTTTTCTCGTCATGAAAAACGGTCGTGTGTACGTGGCATTAGGGTTTTATACTACAATGTTATGCCATACTGTTACAATCTTAATTGAAGCAGCATCCCCTGAGAGTGCAGGAAAAGTGGGAGAGTGATGTTGGTTAGTTAGACGGGGAGCAATGGGAGGAGGTATTCCAGGTGGTAGGTACCTACTTACTGAACGTATCACAAAGACTTACCCAGTTATACATATTATACCGGTTATACTATACTCCTCATTAAAAATCAGTTGATGAACTTGCAATATGAGTCCACGTGTACACGCTGAATACATGACCATGGAGACCTCATTCACCTCTTATGGCAATGCCCCTAATTGCACAGATACTCGACCGGAGTGGTGACTACAGTTAACTCTGTATTTAAAGTTTCTCTACCTCTGGACCCAAGAGCTTGTCTGTTGGGTGTATTGGAAGAATATGATTGGGAGGTACACACTAGAGAGGCCGATCATAGAGTTCTATTCCAGGCTCGGAAATTGATTATGATTCATTGGAAATCGGAAGATCCCTCGACAATACGGGAATATATTAATAATATTAGAGAGGTGTTGAGAATAGAGAAGCTTATTTATCAGCATAGGCAAAGTACACTTAAATATGAGACATTATGGGCACCATGGTTGAAAGTCCCAGGGCTAGCCCCGGTGGATCTAATCACGGATAGACTATTTGGATTTAATGCTGGCTGAAAGCTAGTCTACAGAGGATATTGTAATTTATAGGTGGCAGTATCTGGCTTTTCTTATCATTGTCAATTTTTGTTGTATAGGTGCAATGTACTGTACTGTATTGAAAAGCTGACAACGTTTGAATACCAATCTTTCATAATAAACTTTTTGTTGGATAAAAAAAAAAAAAGTAGTTCTAAAGGCTCAAGGTTTTTTACCTTCATGCAATAGGCTGCGCACACACAAAGGTAAAAAAATACTTTTCTGTGCAGCAGCCCCCCTAATATTTTCCTGAGCCCCATCGCGATCCAGCGATGTGCATGAGCGCCTCAGCTCTCTGGAGACTCTCACTCCTCATTGTCTGGGACAGAAGCGGGAGGCATTGGCTCCCGCTGATGTCAATCACAGCCAGTGAACCAATGAGGAGAGAGAGGGGGTGGAGCCGAGCCACGGTTCTGTGTGTGAATGGACACAGAGTAGCAGCTTGGGAGCGAGCCTATTTGGGTGCCCCCACAGCAAGCTGCTTGCTATCGGGGAACTCAGCAGGAGGGAGAGGCCAGGAGCATTGGTGGGGGACCCGAGAAGAAGAGGATCGGGGCATCTCTGTGCAAGACCACTGCACAGAGCAGGTGAGTATGACATGTTTGTTATTTTTTTTAAAACAAACCTTTAATATAGGGTGACTCGATGTGACCAGTTTCCGGAGATTATCCATGTGTGGCTTTCAATGAAGCAGCTGACAGCCACTACTCCTCCTCTCCATCCCGCGGCTGTCAGCTGCTTCATTGAAAGCAGCTGCTTCTCCTCTTCCTCCCATGGCTGTTAGCTCCTTCTTCGTGCTCCTCTGGTGGCTCCCTCTCTGTGCTCCTCTGGTGGCTCCCCCTCCAAGCTCCTCTGGCGGCTCCCCATCCATGCTCCTCTGACAGGTCCAGCTCCCCCTCCGTGCTTCTCCAATTCCCCTCTGTGCTCTTCTCTGCCTCGCCCTCCATGCGCCTCTGTTTCCCCCTCCGTGCTCCCCCGACTTCCCCTCTGTGCTCCTTCTGGCAGCTTCTCCTCCATGCTCCTCCCTCTGTGTTCTTCCGGTCCACCTCCATGCTCTCCTCTGGCTCCCCCTCCATGCTCCTCTGGGGGCTCCCTCTCCATGTCCTCTGTGCTCCTCCGGTTCCACCCTCTCCGTGTCCTATAAAACTTAAAACATCACCATACAAGGTAAATCCTTACTTAGACAGCTCTCAGAGACTATTAAAGATTGGGATGCTCCACAGCCAATAGACCAGCTTTCAAAGTGGGAGTCCTGGAAACAATCTCTACATGCCTTAGATGGAATCAGTATACCACGCTGCTACACTTCTGCCTCCCTTGCTACAAGTCAAAGGAAAGAGCTTCACATGTTCTCAGATGCATCTACTGAGGCCATAGCAGCTGTCGCTTACCTCAAGGTAAGAGATTCTTCTAATCAAGCCCACATAGGGTTTCTGTTTGGGAAAGCTAAGTTAGCACCTAAGTCTGAACAAACGATTCCCAGGCTTGAACGTTGTGGAACTGTGCTAGCTGTAGAAATTGCAGATTTCATACTGCGTGAGCTAGATGTTCAGATAGATGACATCAAATTCTACATGGACAGCAAAGTCGTTCTGGGCTATATACTGTATACAACCAGACTAAACGTTTCTACGTCTATGTCAGCAATCCTGTAGAGAGAATCAGGAAATCATCTAAACCTAAACAATGACATTATATTCCATCATAAATTAACCCTGCAGATCATGCCACCAGGCCAATGTCTGCAAGTGTCTTTGCAAATTATTCTTGGTTAACCAGTCCTGAATTCCTGCTGGATCATCCAGAAGAAACCACAGCTAATGTCTTCAGTCTTCTAGAGCCAGAGATTTGTCCTGAAGTCAAGACCTTTGCCACTGATCTGAACCCTAACCTCCAAGTTGAAGACCTTGTTCTGCTTATGGACCAGCAAGCCGAAAGAATCTAATGGCCCATAGGACTTATTGTAAAGAGTGTTCCTAGTGATGATGGTAAGGTACGCAAGGTGGGGGTGAAGGTTTCAAGACAAGGGACTGTAAAGACTTTCATCAGACCTATCACGGAACTTATTATGCTCTTGCCCTTTGGAGAATGAACTTTGCATACGCTGCTGGATCCTACTTGTGATTTCAAGAAAAAAGTGTCTTGAACTTTAAGTGACACTTCTTGATGCGTTTTTGCACTTCTTATTGTTGCATATATATGCATGTTCTTTTATGTCTTTCAGGTTTTCAAGACATCAAGGCAAATTACACTGTTGTTATTTGCAGTTGCATCACTACTGTTCTGATGTATATAGTGACATTTACAATGCCAGACGGGGAGTGTACCGCCCAATGGGCATAGATTTGTTATATATACAGTAATACTGTTTCTCTTAACCATTTTCTATGGATGTTATGTTTTGTTTACATGCTGCCATCTAGTGACCTTTGGTGGTGATGCACAGTTTCTGTATTTCTTTTGTCTGATCTACGACACTCTTCCTCTCTGTGTATTGCTCCACCCTTCTTCCTGAGTTTGTATTTCCTGTCTAATGGAGAACAGCTTAACAGGCCTCATGTAACATGGCCACATGTATTCTGAATAAGTAAGCTACAGGCAGTATGATCTTGTGACCACACAATACTTCAACCTGTTTATCTGCTGTAACCTGTCATCTGATGTATTCTGATGTTTTGGATTAAAGCAACTTCTGTGAATAGAATTGGTATTGGTGAGTTCAAGCTATCTGATGAAGACTGTCCTCAGTGATTATATCTGCTTATACAGGCCAGGCATAGAGGTCTCACAAGGGATAGATCGATTCACAACAATCAGAGTCAGAATATAACGTATATATCATACAGCCATTTCATAAACACATACCACATACACTGCATATATAATTTAAGGAAAATATGCTTTTAAAATAGTTTACCATTAACCAATAAAAAAAATATGTCCCCGGATTTCATTTAAAAAATATGGTCACCTTACTTTATTATCATTTTAATAGCATTTCAGACACTTGCTATGGTCAAAGAAGAATACCATTTTTCCATAAAAAACAACTCAGGCAGCTTTGTGGGTCAGTGAAGAAGCATGAAGGTGTCTCTCTTATCTATCCTGTGACAACAGCAGTGGGGCTGAGCCAACTCAAAAGAGCAGCCAAATCACTCAAAGACATAATAACATATACCTATAGCTGGCTGAAGTATATGGGCCAATAGGTGGAGGTAGAAGTCTCTTGTGTTGGAGGTAGAGAATCAGATAACCTATGCTCTTAGAAGAGATAATGAGCCTGTGGGTGGAGACTACTCACCTGCATGCGGCGGTTCCTTTCGGGCAGGGCACGGTCATCAATGTCTGGGACCAGGCGGTAATATTAAGGCAGTTCCCCCACCTAGGGACGAGCCTTCACTGTGTGCAGTAGTAAAACATACAGAGTTCCTTTGTGAGGTGTTTTGTCCCATGCCACTACACACTGTAACTTGATGTAGGTTGCATTAGGAGGGACGCTGCTGAGTCCACTCCCTCACCACTAGTCTAGCATACCTCTGTTACCTCACTCCCAGCAACAGAATGGGGTTCTGCCATGCACATAATGCGGACCTCATTTGTGCACTAGTTAACTACTTCCTGTACCTTGTTACCAGGCCATGGGTATCCATAAAGCGGGTTTGGTTCCTGTTCCTATTGGAAACTGACTGCTAGGGAGGGAGCCAGACACCAACCCCCTTGGACCTGTCACCTTTACCAGTGTGACAGGAAGTCAGGTAAGTCTGTGGGTATTGTCACAGACGGGAGATACATTTCTGCCTTGTTTAGACAATACACCAATTGTTATTAGGCATCGGCTGCAGGAGTAGCCAGAAAAGGTTTAAGGGCGTTGGAAAACTTCAGCTGTTCAGAATGAGGCAATTAAGGCCTCTATAAGTAATCCAGAGGATTACCACTGATTTGCTGCATCCTGAGGCTTTGTGAGTGAAGGAGAGCAGTAGCTGAAAGTCTTTTGAGGAGGTGAGGAGGTAATTGATTTTTCTGTGTGATAAAAATCAAAAAGAGACTATTGTTTTTCTGCTGTATGACCAGCAGTGTCTGCCCAGCACTAGGCTGTGCCAGACTCCCTAGATAGGTTCCTGTGTGGTGAAGGTAGACGCCCCAAGTGCCCAGGGTTTATTTTATGTTTGATTTTGTTTATGCTGTTTGGATGCTTGCACTTGTTTCCAGCAAGATGGAAGAAAAAAACCAAAATCTTTGTTTTCAACCGTCTTCGACTGCCTGTCTGTATAAATTCAGTGTGTAGTGAACCCATCCAAGGGGTCACACACTCCGCTACCGAGCTAACCCCTTACACCAGGTACCACATCTAATGACTGGTTGCTTTGTGTCTTGAACTGCGCTTGGTTACTTATAGCAACTACACTCCTATTTACTCCTGTGCTGAGTAGACCTTCGATGTAACAGAGCTCCATACGCCTTCATGCTTAACAGACTCTGGTTCTTTAGATAAGCCAAAACCAACATGCACCCCTTCAATAATTTCAGACCAGGCTTAGAACAGTTGATACAACTTTACTGAAGAGATTCCAACAATACAGCCTAATATGAACAGAGTGCATTTCCTAACCGCTACTGTAGCTGTATGGCTGCCCAGGCATACCTCTGCAAGGTAGTAGTCCACGCTGCTATTCTCAGTCTTTGATGTTCTTCGGAACACTGGTGCTTGTGACAGACTGCAAGGTGCAGTCAAGACTGCTATTTTACCAGAGAGCCCTGGTCCTCAGCCTTCCCCCTTTTTCTATCATAGGTGGGCTGGCTGGGACAAAAAAAATCAGGAACTGAGTACACACATACAACCCTACCCCCCCCTCCTGGGCCAGCCTTTAAAGTAGTTGTAACAGCTAAAAGTGTCTTCACTGTTCAGCTCTCCCCTCAGCCCACCACCTAATATTTACCTAAGCCCGATCGCAAACCAGCGACATGCAACGAGACCCAAGGCTCTCCTGGGTCTCTCCCTCCTTATTGGCTGAGATGCAGCAGCAGGAGCCA
The DNA here is from genome assembly GCF_905171775.1 of Rana temporaria. Classification (NCBI taxonomy): domain Eukaryota; kingdom Metazoa; phylum Chordata; class Amphibia; order Anura; family Ranidae; genus Rana; species Rana temporaria. The sequence continues at coordinate 385,067,047 of NC_053490.1, forward strand.
ATGTCAATTACGGCCAGTAAAGCAGGAGGCAGGGCTGAGCCAGCTCAAGAGCGAGCATGCACAAGTGCCCCCGCTTGCTATTGGGGCACTCGGCAAAGGGAGAGGGGCCCAGAGCATTGGCGGGGGACCAGAGAAGAGGAGGATCGGGATTGCTCTATGCAAAACCATTGCACAGAGCAGGTTAGTATAACATGTTTGGTATTTTGTTAAGTACACTTTTTCCCTTTTTAAACACTTTAACTAAGGAAGAAATAACACAGCCTGCGTATAAGCCCAATACAGAGCCACTGTGGAATGTTATGGGTTCTTAAGAGTACCCAAAAGTGGTTTGAGTCCATACCAATTTTGCTGCATCTCTCCTGCATAGGTCCATGTAGATGTAGAGTTTGGCTCCATCAAAATCAGTATGTTGAACACCCCATAGTTTTTGCAAAATCGACACCTTTCCATCATAGTAGTGTAATCTAAAAATGATATCTCTCAGGGCATCAAAGTGGAGCTGTATCTATACAAAAATAAGTCTCCACAGGTCTCTCTAGAATTGTGTTAATGATGCCTAGATGTGTAAATTGGAGATCCAGTAGCTGCTCAGAGGTCATGTATTCATAGATTATTGCGCTGTGCACGATTCTCCTGATCTTCCAATCTGAGAGAGGTGTTCCTCAGCGAATGATCTTTGTTTGTGCAGCAGATAGTGCTGTAGTATTATAGTGTATAGTTCATGTTTTCTATGATATAACAGGGTGTATTCGCGGTCTCAGTCCATGTACTTGTATATTCCTGCTGCCTGTTCATATTTCCCCATGCTGTAAGACGTAATATATTTCTCCATAAAAGTAAAACCGTATTACTGCATTCAAGAAGCTTCAAGCGCTTATTGTAATACTCTGCACAATAATGGCAAAGTCGTTTTTAGACAGACTGTCAACACAGTCATATTCATGTGTGTCTAAATCATTATCTTCTGAAGCTTTTGAAGATGACAACGGGCCACTGCGGAAGTTGGAAGAGAGGTTTTCCAAAGCATGTTGATGCTGTTTGGCTTTGTTCCCTGCTTTGGAGTTTCTTAGCCAATTATAAATAATTCCTAATATTGCTGGTGGTCTATGAATCATCAATGCCTGTGGATTTTTGTCCTTTTGTCTATTGCAGTAAATGGTAGTAGCAGGAGATGGGCAGATGGCCAAGCACTTCAAGAGTGGATGAGAGGGGGCAGAAAGTCCCAAAAATCTAGGTTCTCCTATATAGCTTTATTGGAAAGAATGGATTGTAATCCAGAATAGATTACACTTGTGGTTGAAATTGTCAGAACAGGGATCTCTGTGTAGATTATTTGCGATATATGGTAGTAACAGGGAATATAGGCACCATCAATTTATGATGCCTAGGAATTGCAGAATGTATGAGATGTAAGGTGTTGCACATTGTAGGTCTAGACAGACTAGATAGAGTACAGGAAGTGTGGTTAACCAAAGGTATTACTAAGATACACTGTGGTCCTGGCTGTTATGAAGGATGTGCTTTTTTTATTGGGAGATCAAATCAAGGTCCTTATATGTAGGCCACCTCTCTTGCCTTATACATAGGGTTGGGAGAGCCTGCTGCACCACAGGGATGATAATAAAATGGCTGCCTGGTGATTCTTTTTTGAGGAGGCAGTGTTGTGATGCAGCTCCAACATTGAGTCAAGGCCACAACAGAGGCAAGGGGAGAGGTGTGTATAATTTTATCTGCAGACCACTAGAGCCATAGAGAAGCTCCATGTGTACCATCCAGAAGAGCAATAGAGCAGGCTGGGAGAGCTCTAGTTTACCTGCTGAATTGCCTCCAATGTCTTCTAGCCATTTTGTGCAATGGGGTGGGCCAGGAAGCAAGGTACGGAATGGAGCTCAGCTTCAGTGTATCCTTACTCCAAGCTGGTCAGGAAGTGCCTCCTTCGACTTGAGTAAGCAATTTCAGTGCTTGAGAGGAGCCTGTACTGTGAAAACTGAAGGCTGGTGTTCCACTTTAAGTGTATGTCCTATGCTTTGGATAGACTAGATTAGTATTAGAACCCCAGTCAGGTTTCTACTGCTAGAGATCTGTTAAAGAGATTTGGATGTGTGGCGGTGTATGTGCATATAGTGTAAATATACAATACAGTAGATTTTATATTTACAGCTGGCTAATGTATGCCTTTTTGAACAGGTAATTCACAATTCTTCCTGGATCAGTGCTTTACTAAGTGCAAAAAAAAAAAAAATGTGCATTAACCCATAGCAACCAGAAATCTTATGTAAAATGTCTTCTACATATCCTTGCCCGTGTTTGTACTGTATATTGAATGAAATGCATTCAATGAAATTAGATTTTCAGCAGATATTGCAGAATTATTTGACTGGTCTGTTGGTTGCCATGGATATTTTACTCCATCAGAGGGATGGCTACAGGATGGTACTTAGTCTCAAGGGAAGAGCACAGATCATTCACAAATAAATAAGTGGAACATTTTTATATGCTTTTGTATTACCACAACATAATAGATCTGAAAAACAGTCTGTGTTATATGGCACAGAATCAGATTGCACAACCCATTGAGTTTTAGTAGAATTGTAAAGAAATATTTTGTGTTCTGTTATTTCTATGTTCATATAAGGATGTGATTAAATAACAGGGATTTGATACACTGGAAAATGTTTAATATCACTAAGCAGCTTGTAGTGCTGGCCACACAAGTTATAGTCTTTTTATAAATCCAGTTTCCTATTTACATTTGAAGTCTCATTTAAAGCAGACTCATATTCAGTCCATAGATCACTGCATTATTATTATTTTTTTATTTGACTAGAGTTTAGCTTTAACCTAAACTTTGTAAATGCAAAGTTATTGATTTACAAGAAACTTCGATTTTTTTTTTTATGTTAATAAATGATGGTAGTTTATAGGTAACCACTTCAGTGCAGGGCCATCTTTAAGGCAGGACAAAAGGGGCAGCTGGGCCCTGTCATTGTTGTGGGGCCCAAAGCAGCTCTCTCATACTTACCAACTATCCCAGTTTAAATTCCCTTGTTCCTCGAAGTTTTAGTCCTGTGCTGTGTCCTGATATCTCAGTGGGAAGTGCTACTACTAATGCTGCCCAGCTCTGCCCTATTGTTGTGGACAGATGACTTATCTGCAAACCCTGGGCCAGATTCTCAAAGAGATACGACGGTGTATCTCCTGATACGCCGTCGTATCTCTGAGTTCTGCCGGTCGTATCTATGCGACTGATTCAGAGAATCAGTTACGCATAGATATTCCTAAGATCCGACAGGTGTAACTGTGTTACACCGTCGGATCTTAGGCTGCAATTCCAGGCCGGCCGCTAGGTGGCGTTTCGGGTTTTTTTACGCGACGAATATGCAAATGAGGAGTTACGCCGATTCAGAAACGAACGACCGCCCGGCGCTTTTTTTTACGTCGTTTGCGTTCGGCTTTTTCCGGCGTATAGTTACCCCTGGGTTTATGAGGCGCAGCCAATGTTAAATATGGCTGTCGTTCCCGCGACGAAATTTGAATTTTTTACGTTGTTTGCGTAAGTCGTTCGCGAATACGGATGGACGTAATTTACGTAAACGCCGAAACCAATGACGTCCTTGCGATGTCATTTGGAGCAATGCACGCTGGGAAAATTTCCGGACGGCGCATGCGCTGTTCGATCGGCGCGGGGACGCACCTGATTTGAATAGTACACTCCCCCTAGCCGCGGAATTTGAATTCCGCGGGGGGATTTACGATACGCCGCCGCAAGTTTTGAGGTAAGTGCTTTCTGAATACAGCACTCGCCTCAAAAACTTGCGGCGGCGGCGGATCGTAAATCAGATAGGTTACGCGGATCTAAAGATCCGCTAACCTATCTGAATCTGGCCCCCTGTGTTTACATGTAAATAACCGGCATTCATATGTAAATAACGGGAGCAGTCATATGTAAATAAAGGCGGCATTCATATGTATATCATGCCCCTCTGCAGTGAAGAGATGCAGATTAAGGGGGCCATGCAATTTTGCTCTCCACCTGCTCTGAGACATACAATAAATATCAGCTTGATTTAAAATCAGTTTACTGTATCAGATCAGGCAGTGATTGCGATTGGTTGCCAAAGGTTACAGCATATAATTACCACTTACTGACTGGTTGCTAGAGGTTACAGCACACATTTCGGCTCACTGATTAGTTGCTAGAGGTTACAGCACATGATTTCTTCTTGTTGATTGGTTTCTAGAGATTACTGTACAGTAATACTGCTCACTGATTGGTTGCTAGAGGTTACAGCACATCACCCCCAAGATTTTTTTTTGCCCAGGGTCCAATCAACAATAAAGACGGCCCTGCTTCCGTGTAGGTAAATACCTATATATATATCTATGGCTATTTCTGTTAGTTACCCTCTGATCTTACCATACGCATCATCACATACTTTTCGGATTAGTAAAAGTAGTTTTTAACGGCTGGAAAACAAAAGACAAGTGAGTTCACCCAGGGCCAGATCTGAGGGCGGTGTGCCTAGGAAAAGATCACTATCGCTTCCAGGATTTTTTAATGAAATGCCACTAAACTCAACTGCCTCAGTCTAAACGACTATGAACTACTCAGTCTACATGTACTGATAAGATAACATAGAGGAGAGTTCAAGGGCTGCTCCTGTTTATCAAATACTTTCTTGTTTCATGTAAGGACATATCCCTGAATTGGCAGCTCCAACACATTTCATGCAACCACTTTGGATGATATGTAACAAGGCCAGTATGCTGACCTGAATTTATGGGAGGAGCCCGGGGGTATTTAACCAGCCCACTCACCTGTGGTCATTGTTGGTTTCCTGTGAGCAATACCACACATCACTGGGCTGACTCTTCCCAGCTCACCTCACGTTTGTGAGTCCTGGCATTTCGATTGCAGGTGCATTTCGGCTTCTTCGTTTGTGGTCTTCGTCGGCGGTTCCCGCTCACTGTCGCAGGTACTTTCCAAATCTTTCGCATCATGTGCGATCTTGCAATTTGCTATTCTACCTGTCTTGCATCCTTTCGTAAAGAGAAAAAAAACAAAAGCCTGTTTCTGAGTTGTTGTCTGCCAAACTTACGTTTAATTTATAATTCCAAACCTCCGAGTCGCGGTCGGTCGTTGTCCGATATCACTCGCTGTAGATTTTACTGGATATAAAGATTCACTGTCCATGGGTTTGCCGTCTCTTCCATTTAGAGACAAGCATGTATTGTTTGTACAGGTTTCTGTGGCTGATTGAGGTGATATTTAGACCCACCTGATACCTTCTCTGCACTGGGTTAGCCTGGAGGGAGGGGTGGTTGGTTGGTGTTCAGTTTCAGAGTAAGGGGTGACATACACTCTACAACCATTTCATATCAGATTAATTTAATCCTTCTGATTCGTATGGGATTCATTTCATATATTTACGAACTGATTCGGGTCACACACATTGCATAGTTTCTACCGTTGCCATTCGTTGTTTTCCCCCATGCCGTGTGTTTTAGTTCCTGAGTGAGTGAATTACTTATATAGCGCTACAAATGCGAACTAAATCGGCTCAAGGCGCTTGGTGCTCAAGTTCCTGCAGTGGAACTTACAAATCGTTTGCACACGTTCCTCTCTTTGTTTACCAACCAAAGTAATTTTTTGTGTGTCATCCACGGGGCAACACCATGCTCTTCAGATGTCTTGCACACCGTGCTTTTCGTAGATCAAGTCTTTTTTTCAAACTGTCGCAGGTAGGATTTGTACAAATTCTTTGTTTCACGCATTGTTTTGCCAGATAACCCGTGCCATCAAAACCCCACTGTGGAACTTGTGAGTCATTCGTCAAGTCTCCATATGCAGCCTTATTTGAGCCTTGTGGTCTTATCGTGCAAGTCATGCGCACATGCCACGTAGTAGGCCCATGTCACTTAGGAATGCACTGTCTATCATTCCAGTCATTTTACTTTACATTACCCTCCGGTCGAATTTAGTCACATCAGCAACTCACCGGTTCATCTCCGCTAGTTTTATTTTTTTTCGTCTCTTTCCATCTCATTCACTGACAGTAATTTAATTTGTCACATTTTGTTTTCCCTTCACTTCAATTCGAATCCAGTCGCGTCTGCGATACACTGATTCGTGTCAACTCGTGCTAGTCATTCTGGCTCATGCATCTCACACTCCACAGTCAGGTCCATTATCAGTCGCAAATTGCAGCACACCTGTTAGCGCCACTGTTATGGCAAACTTTTCAGTCGTTTGTTTCACTTACCCTTCAATCTGATTCGAATCCAAGTCGCATCCGATGCACCAATTCGTCCCGGCGTGCCCCAGTTGGTTGTTGGCCTCATTTCCGTACATGCTCCAGAGTTTGCTCATTGTTAGTTGCACCCGCGGTGCACCGACTCGTGCCTCTGTCATGGGAATTTCTGTCACTCATTTTACCGAAATGCATCTGATTTGAAACCACGCGCGTTCTCACATGCTCCAGTCGTATCCTCATGCACCAATTCGTCCCAGCGTGCCCCAGTTGTTTTTCAGCCTCATTTCAGTACATGCTCCAGAGTTGCTTGTTGTCAGTTGCATCCGCGGCACAGCGATTCGTGCCTCTGTCATGGAAATTTCTGTCACTCATTTTACTGTCGCGCATCTGATTTGAATCCACATGCATTCTCATGTGCAGGTTATCTAACGCGTGCCCTAGTTGTTGTTGGCCTTATTTTAGTACATACTCCAGAGTTGCTCGCTGTCAGTCGCATCCGCGGCGCAGCGATTCGTGCCTCTGTCATGGGAATTTCTGTCACCCAATTTCACCGAAACGCATACAAATTTGAAACCATGCACATTTTTACGTGCTCCAATCGCATCCTCATGCACCAATTCGTCTTGGCGTGCCCCAGTTGCTTTTCGGCCTCATTTCAGTACATGCGCCAGAGTCCGGTTCATTCTCAGTCGCAACCGCGGCCCGACCAATCCACACCTCTGTCATAGCAATAATTTCATTAAACTGTCACATACCGCACTCCGATTTGAATCTAGTCGCATCTGTGATGCACTGATTCGTCCCGGTGCCCCAGTTGTTTGGCCTCATTTCAGTACATGCTCCAAAGTCCGGTCGTTGCCAGTTGCACGTGCGGCACACCGATTCATGCCTCTGTCATGGCAAAACATTTCACTGTCATGTACCATGTTTCGATTCTAATCCGGTCGCATTCTCATGCACCAATTCGTCTCAGCATATCCCCCCAAAAAAAAACCCAAGCACTCACCAACAGCCGATCTAAATCTAGTCGCAACGTCGGCCGTATGATTCGGATCCTCAGTAACAACAAACCCCTTCAACCACTAACACCATCAGCCCATCCAAGTCTAGTCATATCATCGGTGCAATGACTCGGATCCGGCACACAAGCCCCCCCGTCACCTTACATCCACAGCCGATCCGAATCCAATCGCATCATCGGCGCAACAATTCGGATCCTCGGCAATACAAACTTCACCAACCGACCCGAGTACAGTCGCAGCACCGGCCCAACCTTTCAGATCCTTCACAAAACAACCCCACCGATGCTCACACCTCGAACTATTTGCATCGGCGATACGAATACAGTGGTACTTACGATTCAGATCCCGGGCCTTACGCTGTTGTCAAGCATAAACATTTGCATCTCACTCCATCTGTATTTACAATGTTGCGCACGGTCATTCCTACATACTCCCAAATTTCCGCTAAACTTTGTTTTCACCTTTCTAATAAAGCTGCTTAATTTCAATTGTGGCTTAAATAGGTCACTCATCTCCAGTAGCAACTCGGCTGCTCACCTATTTTCTGTCGCGCTCACACGCAAACTAGCTTTCACTACGTCTATTGTTCCTTCAAGTTGACCCGCATCATGGTCAGTGCTCCAAGACTTCACCCGCACAAGGGGTGTACTAAGAAGCAGCTTTAATCTCTCCCGGGGATGCTGAATTTGCAGTTAGGATCATTCCCCAGGGTCGATCTTTTGTATCATGCCTCCTGGTCTTCTTCCTCTCCCAGACACAGGACTCTGATCAGATCCTTAACTTAGACACTGCGGCAGTAGCAGACCTGTCAATATGGGAGGAGTTCCTTACTACGTGAAACAGTATCAACGTTATACCATCCATATCCCCCCCCATCAGCGCAGGTAGTGACAGATGCCGCAGCTTCAACAGGCTTCGCTGCAATTTTTGGCCACTATTGGTTTGCAGGACCATGGCCTCCAGAGACTCTCTTAATCCCAGGGTTTACCCGGACTTCCTCCGTGTTCGAACAATTCCCGATCGTGGCAGCCGCTCAGCTCTGGGGTCATATCTGGACAGGACGAACCGTGGACTTCACCACCGACAACCAGGCCACGGCCGACATTATTAGTAAAGGCAAGTCTAAGTTATGTCCTTCCTACGCAGGCCCATACAACTATCCCCACAGCACCAGTTAATGTCCACTATCTTGGCTAGTTCCCCATTTGGCTTTCGACCCAGCCTGGTCATTCAAGCAACCATATACTCGGCCTACCACTGGTTCTTGCGGCCTAGCGAGTTCACCCGAAGATACCCCGCCGGCCAAGTTCTACATAGACCTCACTTGGCTCGCTACCACGACCACTTCATTCTCCACCTGGCACTATCCCAAACCCAGCGATCAGGCACTGGGGTAGACATCCAACTCTAAAGCAAACAATGTCCGGTTGCAGTGACCATACTCGATCGCCTTCTGTCACTCCAACCTGAACAGTCAAACTCTTATCCCCTAATACCTTTTCCGATCAAACCCTTGAGTGCCTACCAGTTCGTCAAACATGTCAGAATTCATTGGGGCACAACCAACCATAGGAAGTTGATCCAGGGTTCACCTGACCGCCTCTCGGGGGATCAGGAAGGAGTTTTTTTTCCCTGCTGTAGCAATTGGCCTAGGCTCGGCTGCGGTTTTCGCCTTCCTCTGGATCAACGGGGGGGGGGGGGGCGGTTAGGTCAATTTGGGTCCTGGCACCTTCACACTTGCTCACTCACTCTTCCACGCTACCTACACCTCAACCCCAGTCAGTGCTCCAGTCGCTCTTATCATATTGGAGCGGCCTCGGCCACATCCCGTTGTGGGATCCCAGATCATGACAATTAAGAGACTTGACGGGTGGAAGTCTGCCTGCTTCGCCCAGCACATCCCCCCCCCCCCCAATCCTCAGGTGGAAATGGCACAAGCGTTCACCAAACTTGCTCAATGAATAAAGCTAAAACCAATAAAACTACACCCCCTACCTGAATGTTTTTGCCCCCTTATCTTGGCATACTGTCCATCAGATCAGGGCACACTTCAGGTCTCTTTCATGTGGTAAGTCTTATGTTAAGTCTATCTATCTTGTTCATATCCGTATCGGACATAGGGCTTCGACCATAAGTAACAAGGCCTGAATTTATGGGAGGAGCCCGGGGGTATTTAACCAGCCCACTCACCTGTGGTCATTGTTGGTTTCCTGTGAGCAATACCCACCCTCCCATCCCCTTTTTAGGGCATCTCTCAAATTAATTTCGCTCCACAAAATATTCATCTCTAATCTTGGGTATGCCCCCTTATCTTGGCATACCGTCCATCAGATCAGGGCACACTTCAGGTCTCTTTCATGTGGTAAGTCTTATCTTAAGTCTATCTATCTTGTTCATATCCGTATCGGACATAGGGCTTCGACCATAAATATGGATGGACACATTTCTACTCTATAGTGCTGTATTTATCCTCCATTTGCTGTCCTGTTGGTTTTTCCCGGCCCCGCCCCTACAGCTCCTGGGCCAGACTTACCTGTCTGCCACCTGAAGGGAATACTGCTATGGCTCAGCCGATTAACGTGTTTTATTTGCATGTTTTATGTGCATCCACTCATGAGGAAGTGAGCGGTAGTTCACGGAACACGTCAAGTTCTAAGATGCCCTTTCAATCATGTATTGACATCTCAAATTTTAAAGCATGTATCATAAATTGTAGTTGCTTTCAATTAGGGTTGTCCCGATACCAGTTTTTTAAGACCGAGTACAAGTACCGATACAAGTACCGATACCGAATACCGATCCTTTTTTTTTTTTTTTATGTCATGTGTCAGTTTTTTATTTTTTTTATTTTACAATTTTAATTCTTCACTATTTGGATGAGTCAGTGTGATTTTTATTTTAATATGTATTATTTTTTACAATTAATTATTTTTATTATTTATTGCTATTTTTTTCTTTCTTAGCCCTGTTGGGGGGCTTTGATGAGATATCAGGGGTCTGATGTCTCCCCTTTGAGACAGAGAAAGGGCCTAGGGACACAGATTCCCCAGTCCCTTTCTCAGCTGCACTGGAAATGAATGGACAGGAGACAGAGGCTCCTATCCATTCATAAACTGAAGCATTGTAAACACAGTTTACGATGCTCAGTTATATGAATGGACAGAGTCAGTGATCACTGACTCTGTTCATTTAGAAAAGGTAGGAGCCAGGTTTAACGGCTCCTACCGCCGCTATCTATCCTGACAGAGGGGGCGGAGGAGGACATGAAGGGGGACACAGAGCTCGGTCCCGATACCGATACTAGTATCGGTATCGGGACAACCCTACTTTCAATCGACATGGCATTGCATTGTAATTGATGTATTATGATGACAACTGCATCTACCTCAATAATACATTTTATCATGTTTACTTCTGATTTAGTGGCCATGTGTGGTGCACCTCAGTTAAAGTCTCAGGGCTGATTTTTAAGGATGGAGGTGTGCCACTGGTGGCACCAAACCACTTATATAATTTTGTTTTCATCACTGAAATGTAATGCATTCTTTAACTGTTGATGGTATTCGTCTTATTAAATATGCAGCTTTCCTTTTTCAAGCACTTCCTGTTATGTGATGACAACTGCATTATCACCGTCACTTGTGTCTCTGATTGAGACTACAAGCGCTGATACACATTGCCCCTGAGACATCAGGGGTCTTTTAGGCTCCTGACGTCTCTTTAAAATATATCACATAGGGCATTTTCTGTCTCCTATATGATGAGAAATAAAGTTTAGTGAAAAAAAATTAAAAAGTAAAAAAAAAAAAAAATCTTTTGAGCCCCTTCCTACATACACAAACGCACAAATGTAAACATGCACGTCAGGGGCACTTATGTATGGAAACGTTGATTGCAGTGCACATGTTACATATAACTGTGCATGCCAGAGTGACAGCAATAATTCCAGGCCCATTATAAATAGTTAAATCAGGCCTTAGGCCTGATTCACACCTATGCAGGATGCAGTTTGCATATTCCTTTCAGGTGCATTTAGCATTTTTAGGAAAAGCCGCGGAACACCCTGTAAAAGTCTATGTGAGAAATCTAAAGTGCTAATTTTAAAGGCTAATATGCAAGTTATAAAAAGTGTTTGGGGACCTGGGTCCTGCCCCAGGGGACATGTATCAATGCAAGAGGAGATCTTCTCATCGCTGGACCCTGGAGAGGAGATCACCCATTGCAGGATACCGACAGCGTTGGAGCAGAGACCGAGAGTGGTCTTTTTTTAATAAAGGACTTTCCCAACGGTGTCTGTTTTTTTTATACAATTGTTACACTTTCTTTGTGAAATGGTAGAGGTACAATGTACCCCATTACCAATTCACATGGGGGGGGCCGGGATCTGGGGGTCCCCTTTGTTAAAGTGGTCTTCCAGATTCCGATAAGCATCCCGCCCGCAGACCCCCACAACCACCGGGCAAGGGTTGTGGGGATGAGGCCCTTATCCCCATCAACATGGGGACATAGTACTTTGAGGGGTCACAGACCTCCAAAATATCCTCCCAATGTTGAGGGCATGTGGCCTGGTACAGTTCAGGAGGGGGTGCGCGCTCTCTCGTCCCCCCTCTTTTCCTGCGGCTTGTCAGGTTGCGTGCTCGAATAAAGGGTCTGATGTGGATTTTTGGGGGGAACTCCACACCATTTTTTTTAATTTGACGCAAGGTTCCCTTTAATATCCATACCAGACCTGAATGGCCTGGTAATTGAATGTGGGGGGACCCCCACACACATTTTTTTTTTTTTATAAATTACTTTTCTCTGTATTGCCGGGAGCCGACAATTCATTATAGCCGCGAGTGATTTTAAATTACTTTTTTTCCTTCAGAAATGAGCCTTTGTGCAGGGACACTTCTAAGCACAGGAAACAAGCGATACTTCACAGGCATACTTTACATCCCCCCCCCAGGTACGAAATTTAAAGGAATATTTCACTTTTATTGTTTCACTTTAAGTATTATTAAAATCACTGCTCCTGAAAAAAACGCAGTTTTGAAAACTTTTTTTTGCATTGATGCATGTCCCCTGGGGCAGGACCCAGGTCCCCAAACATGTTTTAGGACAATAACTTGCATATTAGCCTTTAAAATGAGCACTTTAGATTTCAAACATTCAAATCCCATAGACTTTAACCGGGTTCTAAAGTTCACACAATCTTTTGATCTGTTCGCAGGTTCTGGTGCGAACCAAACGGGGGGGGGGGGTGTTCGGCTCATCCCTAATGGTAACCAGTCATCTCTATGTCCCTCGGAGGCCCGGGCGCAGCGTTATGATGTCACGTCCAGGCGGCGATTGTAAACAAAGCTGCGATTGCGGCTGGTAAGCATGGGATCGTGATTTATTTTTATTTTTTTATCTCATGCTTTCCAGCCTGGAGGAGAGATGTGAGGTCTTATTGACCCCGCATCTCTCCATAAAGAGGACCTGTCACGAACGATTGCTATTACAAGGGATGTTTACATTCCTTGTAATAAAAATAAAAGTGATCAATAATATATTTTTTAAAATATAAAAATGTAAAAAATAAAGTAAAAGAAATAAACAAATAATATATATCTATTTTTTTAAATGCTCCTGTCCCCCATATAAGTTCTGCCCACATATGTAAACGCCGTGCAAACCACACATGTGAGGTATCGCCGTGTGCGTTAGAGCGTGTGCAACAATTCTAGCACTAGACCTCCTCTGTACCTCTAAACTGGTAACCTTTAAATAATATTAAAGCGTCGCTAATGGAGATTTTTAAGTACCGAAGTGTGGCACCATTCCATGAGTGTGCGCAGTTTTAAAGCATGACATGTTGGGTATCTATTTATATTATCTTTCAAATTAAACAAAAACATTGGGCCAACTACTGTTTTGTTATTTTTTTAATTCATGAAACATTTTTTTTCCCCAAAAAACATGTTTGAAATTTTTTTGCGCAAATACTGTGCGAGATAAAAAGTTGCAAGAATCGCTATTTTATTTCCTAGGGTGTCTGCTAAAAAACATATATAATCTTTGGGAGTTCTGAGTAATTTTATAGCATTAAAATGATGATTTTTACATGTTGGAGAGGAGTGCCAGAATAACCCTGATAATTTTAAAGCGGGGTTCTGGGCATATATTTTTTTATTTTGCAAGCTAAAATGAATCACATTAAATATTCCCTAAAACATATTAATAGCTCCCCAATCATTCCAGAAATCATTGCAAACGCTTGCCTTTTATCCTCCAGCCCATGTTGTGGTCGTATCCATCATATGTGTGGACATGTGAAGCCCAGTTTCTTTTTTCTTCCTGGTTTTCAGGGAGAGGTGCATTCTAGGCGATTTTTAGGCACAGTTATGCCCAGAGACTCCTGGGAAATGAGTGTCATCATTTCCCAGGAGGCAATGGGGTCTTAGGACAGGAAGTTGAACCACCTAGGAACAGGAAATAGGCAGCTTACGAAATGTGCCTAGTAACAGCCAGATAGAAGTGAGTAAAATTGTATCTATTTTTTTACATTAAAGGCAAGCTGTTAATAGAAAGTTCATTTTTAGGGTGGAACTCCGCTTTAAGAATAAAAAAAAAAAAAAATGGGTTATAGGATAAAAAGCCCATGGGGCCTATTTTTATTTTTTTGCATTTATGGCTCTAATGTACCACAAATTTGTATAGAAAGTTTATATTCTCCTTTAGTTTAGATATAATTATGACCTCACCATTAGGCTGTATGCACCATTATAGACACAATAGGCATATTTGTATGCACGAGCGGAAGTGGTTAGAATCTTGATTGGATTTTTTTTTTATTGCTGCCTTGGAGCACCAAAAAAAAGGAAGTGGGAGAAATCTCCACCAAGAGGACACAAACAACTATAAGAATCTAAGTTCTAAGATCTCGCCATTTTTCTTTTTTTTTTTATTGAATAAGACCTCTTGTGTCATAAGCATCAAGCACCTGTTTCATAACTCTGTACATGCTCTTCTGTTACTGATATATTTATCCCCCCATAAAAATGATTAATGTTGTACTGGTTGACAGAGCAGTTAATCCATTTACAGTCAGCTAGATTTCAGCCAGCATGAGCAACACTTTCTGAAAGCTAACAGTGAATCATCCTGTGTTAATCAGAAGGCTGACAGATGCTTTACACTGTTGGCGCTTTTTATCACTGCCTATAGTGAGCTTATCATATGTTACCAAGATGATTTTGAGATTTATTGGTAAGAAATTTTGCTTGTAGTCCTTATTCCTTTTTGGGTTTTTAGAAGTCATGCTATTATTTATGAACTCATCAATTAAAGGGAATGTATACTGATTTTGTACCTACTGGGGCAGATCCACAGAGCGAGTACTTTCAAATTTCCCACGTCGTATCGTTGTTTTGAATCCTCAAAACAAGATACGACGGCTTCTGGGTTAGATCCGACAGGTGTACGTCTTTGTACGCCCTCGGATCTAAGATGCAATACTTCGGTGTCCGCCGGGTGGCGTTCACGTAGTTTTCCACGTTGGTATGGAAATTAGCTATTTCCGACGATCCACGAACGTACGAGCGGCCGGCGCATTCCTTTACGCCGTCTCTAGTCGGCTTTTTCCGGCGTATAGTTAAAGCTGCTATTTTGTCACGTATAGTTAGACTTGCCATGTTAAGTATGGCCGTCGTTCCCGCGTTTAATTAGAATTTTTTTTTTTTTTTGCGTAAGTCGTCCGTGAATCGGAATGTACGTAAGTCACGTCTATGTTAAAAAAAATGACGTCCTTGCGACGTCATTTAGCGCAATGCACGGCGTGAAATTTCCAGACGGCGCATGCGCAGTTCATTCGGCGCTGGGACGCGCTTCATTTAAATGAAACACGCCCCCTAATCGCCAATTTGAATTCCGCCGCCAGAGATAGACTACGCCGCCGTAACTTAAGGCGTGAAATCTTCCTGAATTCGAACTAAAGCCAGGTAAGGTACGGCGGCGTAGCGTATCTCTGATACGCTGCGCGGGTGCAGATCTCTGTGGATCTGCCCCACTATCTTTATTATTGTCAGAACTAAAAACATTAAAAAAATTAAAAATATACACATAAACGTATACATGAAATATTACATATGAATATTCTGTGGTCTTTTATCCAGCCAGCACATGGTACTCTAGCCTCTTCTTCTCATGCTGTATAACTTCTTATAACCAAAGTAATACGATTGTAGTTTACAGCGATCATTAGCCTGTAATAAAGTTTACACATACAGTAAAACCTTGGCTTTAGAGTAACTTGGTTTGAGAGCATTTTGCAAGACAAGCAACATTTTTAAATACATTTTTACTTGATATACAAGCGATGTATTGATATACAAGTAGCACCATGTCACAACTGAGTATAAAAGAGGCCCCTCCAAGTGTAGCAATATGGTTACATTAAATGAAGGTACAACATTTAGCAACTCATATGGTAGATGATTAAAACACGCACATCTATGTATATAGGGATCCAGGGTAAAGCTGTCCACATAGGCCATCCTCCTCACCCCCATCGACATCGTCCCTTTCACACTGTGCTCCATGAGCGGTTCAATCACTCTACTGCAGGGCGGTCTTCCCGCTCACGATTTCAGACTGACAGGGGTGAGAGCCTGTGGTGCAGAGGACTATCTATGTGGACAGCTTTACCCCGAATCCCTGCATACTTAGATGTGCCTGTTTTAATCATCAACCATATGAGTCACTAAATGTTGTACCTTCATTGAATGTAACCAAATTGCTACACTTATACTTTTTTTATACACTGTAGCTCCTGCTGGATTTTGCATCTAATGCCCGTGTGGAGACTGCCATTTGGGGATGCACATTTTATGGTTACACAATCTATCACATTGCTATGCTATTGGTGGTCAGTACAAATCTCCTCGACAATGGTTGTCAGTGTCAATTCCCCCTTACAGGTAGGTCATTGTTTATTCCCCCTTACACTGGTGGTTCGTGTAAATGCTCCTATTACATTGGTGTGAGTGTAGAAACCCCTCTTTATAATGGTGGGTGGCGTAAAATCCCCCGTTACATAGTGGTTAGTGCAAATTCCCCCTCACATGGTTGGTCAGTGTAAATCTCCCCTCACATTGGTGGTCAGTATAAATCCCCCCTCACATTGGTGGTCATTGTGAATTACCCAATACATTGGTGGTCAGTGTAGAATCCCCCATTATATACTTGCCAAATATTTCCAGCTTTGCTTTACCAAATCCAGAATTTGCCACAGTGTAGTGCCTCCTAACTAATCCCCTCCCCCCCACCACTGCCACTCTTCCCATAAACCCCCCAGCATTGCGACTGATCACACCTCAACGTCCCCCAGCATTGCCACCGATTCCAAGAGTCCTAGAAATCACCTCTCCAGTATATTGTGTGCAGGCAGTGAGGAGATGATGTGCTGTAACATTTAGCAACCAATCATTGAGCATTAATGATGTGCACTAAACTCCCACAGCCAATCATAGAGCAGTAAGCATATACAATAACCTCTCACAAACAAAAAAATGAGCAGTAATAATGTGCAATAACCTCTAGCAACCAATCAGTGAGCAGTATTGATGTATAGTAACTAATCTAGCAACTAATAAACAAACAGATGTGCTGTAACATCTAGCAACAAATAATCAATGAGACATAATGTGTGCTGTAACCTCTAGCAGCCAGTCAGTGAGCTGTAATAATACACTTTAACCTCTGGCAACCAATCGCAATTGCTGCCCAATTTGATTCAGTAAACTGCTATTTTTATGTATGTCTCAGAGCAGTTGGAGAACAAAATTGCATGGAAGGGAGGAGGGGGCCCAAGAAAATTTTATCCCAGGGTCCCTACAATAATAAAGACGGCCCTGTGTAGAGTATACTGAAGTAGGAAGGATAGCAGTTCCTCCTATGTGGTATTGAATTGGGGACTTCTTGAGGCTGATATTTTTCATGTGGTTCAGTGGGGTAGACATGAATCTATATAAAACAGGGGAATGTCATCCCGTAGGGAAACCAAGAGATAGTATCCCCAGGGACAACTAAGGGGCTACCAAGGCAGTGACGGACGATATTATAGATTTAAAAAGTTTAATTAAATATTAGAAAATATACAAATTATTAACAAAATGAGATATCAAAAAATAGTACCATATGAGCGAAAGGCTCTAATTACAAACCCACTAGCAGTGGCCGGCCAGTACTGCACTAGTGAACCTAGTTCATGCAAAGTGCAACAAGAAAACACATAAAAACACAAACAATAGACACACATGAAAGACAAAAATTGTGGCGATCCGGACGCCTAATAAGTCACTTCTGCTGAGGATTCTGGTAAAAAAATAATAACCGTGTGTGATTCTAACAAAATAGTAAAAAAATTCTGGAGAATAGACAGCAGAAGTGGCCCTGCAGGGGAATGCTGGAATTACCAGGGTAGTGCTGCACAGTGCAATGAAAGTGCATGCATAGAACGATAGCACATATAGTTCTGTCATTAGGGAGAAGGACTAGACATGGTCAGTAAATCCACTGTGGTGACAGTTCTGTATAAGCCGAACAACCTGGAAGAAAAAGGAAAGAAGAATACAGTTCCTTTAAAGTTTCCTGTGGTTCCAAACGAAAAAAAGCGCGAATGGAAGCAATATATTACTGTTCATAAAGTGCCATGCTTGATGTAAATAAGGTTAAATGTTCTTATTTCTTCTGAGAAATCCTCATTTCCTGTTCTTCTGTCTGTAACTACACACCGTAATGCAAGGCTTTCTCCCTGGTGTGGAGAAAGCCTCTTGGGGGGGAGGGGACGACCAGGCAAGTCAGGACACTCTCTACTTTGCAGATAGAGAAAGGAGCTGTGTGTTAGTGGGCGTTCTGACACTCCTGCTCGCCCCCTCCCCCCTCAAGAGGCTTTCTTCACACCAGGGAGAAAGCCTTGCATTACTGTGTGTAGTTAGAGACAGAAGAACAGGAAATTAGGATTTCTCAGAAGAAATAAGGACATTTAACCACTTAAGGACGGCCTCCTGCACATATACATCAGCAGAATGGCACGGCTGGGCACAAGCACGTAACTGTACGTCCTCTTTAAGTGCCCAGCCGTAACCAGGTCCGAAGCTCCGTGACCGCAGCTGGGGTGACCGCGGACCCGATCGCCGCTGGAGTCCCGCGATCGGTCCCCGGAGCTGAAGAACGAGGAGAGCTGTGTGTAAACACAGCTTCCCCGTTCTTCACTGTGGCGCTGTCATTGATCGTGTGTTCCCTGATATAGGGAAGCACGATCAATGACGTCACATGTCCAGCCCCGCCCCCCTACAGTTAGAAACACATATGAGGTCACACTTAACCCCTTCAGTGCCCCCTAGTGGTTAACTCCCAAACTGCAATTGTAATTTTCACAGTAAACAATGCATTTTTATAGCATTTTTTGCTGTGAAACTGACAATTGTCCCAAAAATTTGTCAAAAATGTCCAATGTGTCCGCGACATTAAAAAAAAAATTGCTGATCGCCGCCATTAGTAGTAAAAAAAATATATTAATAAAAATGCAATAAAACTATCCCCTATTTTGTAAACACTATAAATTTTTCGCAAACCAATCGATAAACGCTTATTGCGATTTTTTTTTTTCTTTTACCAAAAATAGGTAGAAGAATACGTATCGGCCTAAACTGAGGAAAAAAAAGTTTTTTTATATATTTTTGGGGGATATTTATTATAGCAAAAAGGAAAAAATATTGAATTTTTTTCAAAATTGTCGCTCTATTTTTGTTTATAGCGCAAAAAATAAAAACCGCAGAGGTGATCAAATGCAACCAAAAGGAAGCTCTATTTGTGGCAAAAAAAGGACGCCAATTTTGTCTGGGAGCCACGTCGCACGACCGCGCAATTGTCAGTTAAATCGACGCAGTGCCGAATCGCAAAAACTGGCCAGGTCCTTTACCTGCATTTTGGTCCGGGTCTTAAGTGGTTAAAAGCAAAATCGAAGGATGAGGTAAGTGAAGGAGGACTGCACTAAGGTAAAGGAAGCTATTTAGGGAATTTTTTTTTCCTTTATAACCCCTTTAATAACATCTCATAGTTAGTAAGTTAGTACAGCGAGCTCCTTGCAAGCTCCTCAGTTTTTACGTTCAGCCCCCTGGGTTGAACAAAATAGAACTGTTAGTGTGTACCAGGCTTAATCCGAAGAAGGCATAGGATTCTATCCTCTACAAATCAAGGAGGTGACAAAGCTTTATCTTTCTGAGCATAAATAAGCATAAGGCCCCATACACACGATAGAATCCATCCGCAGATAAATCCCAGCAAATGGGTTTCTGCGGATAGATCCTATGGTGTGTACACGCCAGCGGATCTGTTTCCGCGGAGAAATCTCCTCTGGGATGGATTCCAGCAGATCGGATATTTGCTGACATGCACAACAAATCCATCTGCTGGAATCCATTCCAACGGATGGATCCGCTCGTCTGTACAGACTCACCGGATCCATCTGTCCAAAGGGATTCCCCGCACGCGTCGTAATGATTTGACGCATGCGTGGAATTCCTTATATGACAGCGTCGCGCCCGTCGCCGCGTCATAATCGCGGCGACGGCGCGACACGTCATCGCCAGAGGATTTCCGCGCGGATTTCAATGCGATGGTGTGTACACTCCATCGCATCGAAATCTGCGGAAATCTTTGAGAGGATTTATCCGTGGAAACGGTCCGCTGGACCGTATCCGCGGATAAATCCTCTCGTGTGTATGGGGCCTAACACAAAGAAAAACTATCATTCTTTTACACAGGTATTCTCATTGAGAGGTACCTAAGTGAATTATACGCCTTCTGCCTTTGTACATATTAACCTCTTAGCTCATGCGCCCTTTAACTACTTTTTATGAGGTTTATAACGCGGTCCGGTTAGGGGACGGTAACTGTGCTGGGAGCATGCAGCGCGCGCACACTCAGCACAGGTGTATACACAGCAATACATGCAAATATGCAGCCCCTCGGTGCTAAGGAACAGGCACAAAGAGGCCACATATTTGCATACTGCCGCAAGGGGTTAATATCTGTATTTTATTTTGGAGAATGCAGCTATAAAATTGTTTACCGGTGGTTGACTGTATCTGAGTTTGGAAAACTCTTTATTGCCTTTCAGAAAGTTTAATATACCGTAATTTTTTGGGAAATTTCAGCCATAAACATGTTATTTCCTTTTAACCCATAGAAAAGACAGTGCTCATTTTACTGCACATGTGCCAGGGTTCAGGAAGTACTGTTACTAAATTATGAAGGGTGTGGTGGCGTGGCAATCCTAATTATAACTGGCAAAACTCTCATGTTTCATCATTACTGATGACGTGTTCATGGAATTATTTTATTTATATATATATATATTTATATATATATATATATATATATATATATATATACACAGTGCCTTTCAAAAGTATTCACACACCCCCCCCCCCTTGGAATGTTTCGTATTTTGTTGCCTCACAACCTGGAATTAAAGAGGAAGTAAACCCTGATGGGTTTTACTTCCTCTTTGTTTCCCTGCAAAGGTAAAGCATAATGGGCTACTATGCATCACATAGTAGCCCATCATGTGAGACTTACCTGCAGGAGAAGCCCGCAATGTCCGCGTCTTCCTCGCTGGCAGCGAGTGTCCATTCTTTACCCCTATTCCTTCCGGGGGCTGCGAATTATGGCTCTGTGGCTGGCCGGAGTTGCGTGACGCCAGGAGCCGCTAGTCACGGCATGACCCAAGCTCAGGCCACGTACACACGGTCGATCCATCCGATGAGGATGGTTCACCGCTGAAGCAGACTGATGGCCTGATGTGCGTACACACCATCGTTCCAAAAACCGATCGGGTCAGAACGCAGTGACGTAAAACACACAACGTGCTGAAAAAAACGAAGTTCATTGCTTCCAAGCATGCGTCGACTTGATTCTGAGCATGCGCGGGTTTTGAACCAATGCTTTTGTGTACTAACCATCGGTTTGGACCTATCGGACAGCGGTCCATGGGTTCGACTTTAAAGCAAGTTCTCTAACTTTTGTCCGAAGGACAAAAGACCGATGGGGCGTACACACGGACGGTTTAGACCGATGAAACTGAACTTCCGTCCGTTTTCATCGGTTTGGACCGATGGTGTGTACGCGGCCTCAGTGTTGCCAACCTATCAGATTGAAGTTTACTGGTACGACACCCGAAATTTACTGGCGCAGCCACGTTTTTACTGGCATTTCACAAAAATTACTAAATTACATTTTTATGTGCAAATTTCAGTATTTAGGCTACAAACAAGTACACTATGCAAATAGCAATGTGATTTAAGGTAGATATTAAGGTAGATATTTTCAATAAAATAAGGGCAAATTATTTAGTCACATCACCCCCTGCCACCAACACCCCCCTGCCTTCACCCCCCTCTGCAGTGCCACAATCTACCCCTGCCTCCAATCTCCCTTCTGCTCAAATCTCCCTTCTGCTCCAATTTCCCCCAGGCCCCCTGCCTCCAATCACCCCCTGCCTCCATCCCCCACTCCGGTGCCACCAGCAACCCCTGTCTCCATCCCCCACCCTCTGCGGTGCCACCATCCCCATCTGTAGTGCCACCAACACCCCCTGCCTCTAATTACCCCCTGCCACTAACACCCCCTGCCTCCAATCTCCCCCTGCCTCCATTTCCCCCTGCCTCCATCCCCCTTTGCGGTGCCACCGCAGCCACCATCACCCCCTGGCTTCAATCTCCATGCACAGTGCCCTTTCTAACTCCGGCACATGCGCAGAGGTAATCGCTGTACAGCGATTTGTAAATATCTCCTAAACCGTGTAGGTTTCGGAAATATTTCCAGCACCTACAGGTAAGCCTTAATCTAGGCTTACCTGTAGGGGGAAGTTGGATGTAAAGGTCTACAACCACTTTGACGTGGATTGTTTGAGGATTTGCATCATTTAATTTACAGAACATGCCCACAACTTTGAAGATGTTTTTTGTTTGTTTTTTATTGTGAAGCAAACAACAAATAGGACAAGAGGAGCAGCATGTATACCGCTCCTTCAGCGCTCCTTCCCATTTAAAACAATGGGAAACCGCAGCAATACCGCCCACAATGCGCCTCTGCAGAGGCGCATTACGGGCGGTATTAACCCTTTATCGGCCGCTAGTGGGGGTTAATACCGCACCACTAGCGGCTGATTCCCGCGGCAATCCCGGCGGTATAGTGCCGCTATTTTTAGCAGTGCTATACCGCCACCGCGGCTCCCGCTCCAATGTGAAAGGGGCCTTAGTCTGACCACAGATTTTCTATTGGATTGAGGTCTTGGCTTTGACTAGGCCATTCCAACACATTTACATGTTTCCCCTTAAACCACTCAAGTGTTGCGTTAGCAGTGTGTTTGGGGTCATTGTCCTGCTGGAAGGTGAACCTACATCCTGGCCTCAAATCACACACAGAGTGGTACAGGTTTTGCTCAAGAATATCCCTGTATTTACCATCATCCATATTTCCCTCAACTCTAATCAGATTCCCAGTCTCGACTGCTGAAAGATGTGATGCGCCAGACATAGCATTTTCTGTGATGGCCAAAAAGTAAAATTTTAGTCTCATCAGACCAGAGCACCTTCCTCCTAATGCCCTGTACACACGATCGGTCAATCCGATGAAAACGGTCTGATGGATTTTTCCATCAGTTATCCGATGAAGCTGACTGATGGTCAGTCGTGCCTACACACCATCGGTTAAAAAAACGATCGTGTCAAAATGCGGTCACGTAAACCACGTACGACGGCACTATAAAGGGGAAGTTCAAATCTAATGGTGCCACCCTTGGGGCTGCTTTTGCTGATTCTGTGTTACCGCGTGTTAGTAAAAGTTTGGTTAGAGCCGATTCGTGCTTTTCAGTCTCCATGCTTTGCAGATCGTTTTCTCGTGTTCAGTTTGTGCTTGTGGGTTCGTATCTGTCTTTCAGTGCTTGCAGTCAGGTCGTATCTGTTTTGCAGTGCGTTCCTGTCCGCACGATTTCTATTTTTCAGTTCGTTCTTTACAGGCCTTGCTGTTCTTGGGTGCGTTCTGTTTTAAGTGCGTTCTGACCAGCCGACCGGTTTGAAGCCATGTTGGAGGCACGTTCTCATTCTCGAATTCGTGCTGCGTATGGGCTGTCTTCTGCAGCTCATAATGTTTCCCGATCTGTGGCCGTGAACAGGGCGAGGAGGAGTTCATGGGCCAAGAATTGGTTGCGCCAGCGTGACCAATTTTCTCATATGCCTCTGCTTAGGGAAATCCAGGAGAATAACCCTGATGATTTCAGAAACTTTCTCTGTATGACCGACCACGTTTTCCACCGTCTTTTGGATATTCTGTCCCCCTATATCACGAGGCAGGACACTGTGATGCGCCAAGCCATCACGGCCGAGCAGAGGCTCATTGCCACGTTGAGGTACCTGGCGACTGGGAGAAGCCTGCAGGACCTCAAGTTCTCAACAGGCATCTCCCCCCAGGCGCTTGGGATCATCATCCCGGAGACGTGTTCTGCCATCATCCAAGTGATGCAGAAGGACTATATTAAGGTAAGTTTTCTCCTTTAACTTTACAATCTATGTCTTTAATGTATGCGAATGTCTTGTATTTCTTGCATCATTCCCTAATTACCATGATTGTAATATTCTGTGAATGTCCCCTTTGTCCCCATGCATGCTGTAAGCTTTGAATGCTCCTTTTTTGGCCTACATGCATATTTCCCTTCACTAACCTCTCCAGCATGCTATCCTATGCCCAAACACACCTAGCCTAGTCTTTTTCAAACTTGTTTTTTGTCTGCTCCATTGTAGTTCTGCCCCCCCCCCTTAAAATGTGTCCCAATGTCTTGTTTCTCATTCAATTTAGGCAGAGTGCTAGAGGGATTTTTTTCTGGGCCCCAACTCAGCTAGAACCCCCCCCCCCCTTAAAATGTTTAATGGTCCATCAGAGGGGTGAGGAGTCTGATAAGTGGGCCTATTTTTTTTTTTTGTATTAAATACTCACTCAAATAAATGTTATACTGATTTTGGACAAGGATGTCTTTTGTATTGTGATTGCAATGTTTATGTGCCAAAGCACTAATTTTTCTTTCTGTTTGACTCCACAGTTTCCTTCCACGCCACAGGAATGGCAGACTGTGGCTTCCCAATTTGCCCAGCGGTGGGACTTCCCTAACTGTGGAGGGGCAATAGATGGGAAACACGTCCGCATAGTGCCGCCACCCCGTTCGAGGTCATACTATTTCAACTATAAAGGTTTTCATAGTATAGTGTTGATGGCGGTGGTGTCGGCACAGTACGAGTTTCTGTATGTGGACGTGGGGAAGAACGGCCGGATGTCCGACGGCGGAGTATTCGTGCAGACAGAGTTTGCCCGATGTCTCCAGACTGGTGGCCTGGCACTGCCACGGGATAAAGACAATGTGGAGGGACTCCCTTTCGTGTTTGTCGCGGATGAAGCTTTCGGGCTTGGACCACACCTCATGAGGCCGTTTCCCCAGAGAACCCTCACCCCGGAGAGGAGGGTTTTTAATTACCGTCTGGCCAAAGCCCGGAGGGTTGTCGAGAATGCCTTTGGGATAATGGCCAGCCGGTTCCGCCTGTTCCTGACAGCCATACACATGGCGGAATACAAACTGAACAGTATCATATTTTGCTGCTGCATACTTCACAATTTTTTGCGCAGGCATTCAGAGACCTACCTTACAAACCTTGGTACAAAAAAATGTAGCGCTAAAAAGTAAATGATAATAAGACACTAATGTCTATATGGCACACAGATAAATATAAACAAAAATGTGCAAGTCCATAGGTTGCTCATAAACCAAATAAGTGAAGAAAATGGTGAATGATATAACAGAGACACTGATATCTGTGTCTGAATGTCAATTAGACTAAGTGAAAAAATAAGTCCATATGAATGAACGTGAACTGGATGGTTGAAAGGTCAATTCCAATTGCAGTAATCGAGACCCACGGTGATTCTAAGTGGACTATATTTATAGTGATAACACCCGCCACCAGAAGGGGAGGCTTACCAGATGTGACCCAAGTGAGCATATGCCCAAAGGGTCAGCAAAGCTGTGAAAATGTTGATGGGAGGATGTACCAGCACACACCAAAATATACGGTCAGCAAGAAACAGTGAAGTCTTCGCTTGTTTAACAGGTGGAGAAGATAACATCAGCTGGGAGATGACTCATGGAAATGGAAGAACATGCCCAGGGTATGTGGAGGAAAATAAAAGGCACATAGTGTAATTCCGTACAAACGGGGAAGTTTAATACCGGTTAAAAACACTTACAATTTAGTAGATAAGAAAGGACATCAATGTTGTAATGTGCATGGCAGCAGTACCGACACGTTTCGCTACAACTAGCAGACCTTGGGCCTGAGGCCAGACATTCAGACAACCTTACTGGCCTGGACACTGGCCGTACTGGCTTGGCCCCCCGAACTGCTTGAGATGCCCGAGATAGATACGTGGAGTCAGGCCCGGACTGGCCATAGGGCATACCGGGCATATGCCCGGTGGGCCGCGGCGGCCCGCGGGCCGGTAGTGGCCCGCGAATGGCCCTTGGCGGCCCGCGGGCCGATCGCGGCCCGCGAACGGCCCTCGGCGGCCCGCATGTCACTTCTACCCAGAGGTCTACCAAGGCCCTTGGGGCGGACTGGGCTGGGTTGCAAGAATGCATTTGCCCCCTGGGCTGCTATAATGTCCTGCAAAAAGGCCACTGAGCTGGCCGAGTGCGCCACCTGCCACAAGTTGTGGATTGTCCACTGGCCACGTCACCTGCCATGTCACCTGGCCACGTCACCTGCCACAAGTTGTGGATTGTCCACTTGCCACGTCACCTGGCCACGTCACCTGCCACATCACCTGGCCACATCACCTGCCACGTCACCTGGCCACGTCACCTGCCACAAGTTGTGGATTGTCCACTGGCCACGTCACCTGCCACGTCAACTGGCCACGTCACCTGCCACAAGTTGTGGATTGTCCACTTGCCCCACACCTGACCACGACACCTGCCACAAGTTGTGGATTGTCCACTTGCCACGTCACCTGCCATGTCACCTGGCCACGTCACCTGCCACAAGTTGTGGATTGTCCACTTGCCACATCACCTGGCCACGTCACCTGGCCACGTCACCTGCCACATCACCTGGCCACATCACCTGCCACGTCACCTGGCCACATCACCTGCCACAAGTTGTGGATTGTCCACTGGCCACGTCACCTGCCACGTCAACTGGCCACGTCACCTGCCACAAGTTGTGGATTGTCCACTTGCCCCACACCTGACCACGACACCTGCCACAAGTTGTGGATAGTCCACTTGCCACGTCACCTGCCACAAGTGGATTATGCACTTGCCAAATCACCTGGCCACGTCACCTGCCACAAGTTGTGGATTGTCCACTGGCCACGTCACCTGCCATGTCACCTGGCCACATCACCTGCCACAAGTTGTGGATTGTCCACTTGCCACATCACCTGGCCATGTCACCTGGCCACGTCACCTGCCACATCACCTGGCCACATCACCTGCCACGTCACCTGGCCACATCACCTGCCACAAGTTGTGGATTGTCCACTGGCCACGTCACCTGCCACGTCAACTGGCCACGTCACCTGCCACAAGTTGTGGATTGTCCACTTGCCCCACACCTGACCACGACACCTGCCACAAGTTGTGGATTGTCCACTTGCCACGTCACCTGCCACAAGTGGATTATGCACTTGCCAAATCACCTGGCCACGTCACCTGCCACAAGTTGTGGATTGTCCACTGGCCACGTCACCTGCCATGTCACCTGGCCACGTTACCTGCCACAAGTTGTGGATTGTCCACTTGCCATGTCACCTGGCCACGTCACTTGCCACGTCACCTGGCCACATCACCTGCCACGTCACCTGGCCACGTCACCTGCCACAAGTTGTGGATTGTCCACGTCACCTGCCATGTCAACTGGCCACGTCAATTGCCACAAGTTGTGGATTTTCCACTGGCCACGTGACCTGACCACGTGACCTGCCACATCACCTGGCCACGTCACCTACCACAAGTTGTGGATTGTCCACTGGCCACGTCACCTGGCCACGTCACCTGCCACAAGTTGTGGATTGTCCACTTGCCATGTCACCTGGCCACGTCACCTGCCACGTCACCTGCCACATCACCTGGCCACGTCACCTGCCACAAGTTGTGGATTGTCCACTGGCCACGTCACCTGCCACGTCAACTGGCCATGTCACCTGCCACAAGTTGTGGATTGTCCACTTGCCAAATCACCTGCCACATCTTCTGACCATGTCACCTGCCACGTCACCTGGCCACATCACCGGCCACAAGTTGTGGATTGTCCACTGGCCACGTCACCTGCCACGTCAACTGGCCAAGTCACCTGCCCCATCACCTGGCCACGTCACCTACCACAAGTTGTGGATTGTACACTTGCCACGTCACCTGGCCATGTTACCTGCCACAAGTTGTGGATTGTCCACTGGCCACGTCACCTGCCACATCACCTGGCCACGTCACCTACCACAAGTTGTGGATTGTACACTTGCCACGTCACCTGGCCATGTTACATGCCACAAGTTGTGGATTGTCCACTGGCCACATCACCTGCCACATCACCTGGCCACGTCAGCTACCACAAGTTGTGGATTGTCCACTTGCCACGTCACCTGGCCATGTCACCTGCCACAAGTTGTGGATTGTCCACTGGCCACGTCACCTGGCCACGTCACTTGCCACAAGTTGTGGATTGTCCACTGGCCACGTCACCTGGCCACGTCACTTGCCACATCACCTGGCCACGTCACTTGCCACAAGTTGTGGATTGTCCACAATGCAATGCAAGCAATTACATTTTTTTATGTTTTTTTATGGTTTTTCATAATTTGCCATCATTTTTGAGATTTCTAATGTAAAAAAATAGGTCACCTTTAAAAACGCCTAAAAACGAAATCGCGGCAAAACGCCGGTACCGCGTTTTGCCGCGTTTAGCAGCGATTTGCGTCTGAAACGCAAAAACTTTTGCATCTGAACCCAAAATTTTGCTTCTGAAAAAACGAGCCTAAACCCAACTGCTTTAAAACGCAAAAAAAAAAAACGAATGTGTGCATGGACACAGGATAACATTAAATGTGTTCAGGGGCAGTTGAAAAAAATGCCCGAATGCCTCTGAACTCGAGTTTACCAGCGTCTTGTGTGCATGGGGCCTTAGATATGTCCAGCCCCTCCCTCCTCCTCACAAAGCTCTATCAGAGGCTGGGTGGAGCTGCTCTTTCTTTCCCCGCCCACACTCCTGGCAGCCCTGTGTTGTCTGTGAAGAAGATTTGTGGGCGGGAAAGTTAAAACAAAGCAGTCAGCTCGGCATCCACAGCCTTAGAAAAAAAAAAGTGAGCCCCTCCTGGGACTGTCCATTATGTCCCATCCAAGTAAGTGACAACAAATAAGCTTCTCCTCCCTCCCTTCCTGCTCTCTCTCCCCCTCTCTGCATATTAAGTGTTATATTACAGCAGCCTGTGACAGTTTCTTGCCCTCCTAGAGGTTATGATGTGGGTTCACACTGGCAAGCTGCAGTTTAGCTGCAGTGCTGGTGTTCTGGCATGTTACCCTCCAGTCCCATAGACTTCTATTAGGTTGTACATTTTTGCTGCATGTCCTGAAAGTGCACGAAAAGTCCTGCATGCCGCATCTGTGGTGAAATTCCAAAAAATGCAGCAAAAATGCACAATTTCTAATTAGAAGTCTGAGGGACTGGGGCTATGGAAAACTGCCACAGTGGCGGCCTGTCCATTAAGGGCACACGGGCACTGCCCTCTCCATTATGCCACCCCCATATGTAAAATGGATAGATTCATGCCTGACCGGCCACTAAGATGGGGAAAGTGTCGGTCAGACAGCGAGTGGGTGGAGGGTGTGTCACAGCGGCTGCATTTGATGGGACAAAGTGGCTGCATTTGATGGGACAAAGTGACTGCATTTGATGGGGCACAGTGGCTGCATTTGATGGGACAAAGTGGCTGCATTTGATGGGACAAAGTGGCTGCATTTGATGGGACAAAGTGGCTGCATTTGATGGGACAAAGTGGCTGCATTTGATGGGGCACAGTGGCTGCACTTGATGGGGCACAGTGGCTGCATTTATTGGGGCACAGTGGCTGCATTTGATGGGACAAAGTGGCTGCATTTGATGGGGCACAGTGGCTGCATTTGATGGGACAAAGTGGCTGCATTTGATGGGACAAAGTGGCTGCATTTGATGGGACAAAGTGGCTGCATTTGATGGGACACAGTGGCTGCATTTGATGGGGCACAGTGGCTGCATTTGATGGGGCACAGTGGCTGCATTTGATGGGACAAAGTGGCTGCATTTGATGGGGCACAGCGGCTGCATTTGATGGGACAAAGTGGCTGCATTTGATGGGGCACAGTGGCTGCATTTGATGGGACAAAGTGGCTGCATTTGATGGGGCACAGTGGCTGCATTTGATGGGACAAAGTGACTGCATTTGATGGGGCACAGTGGCTGCATTTGATGGGACAAAGTGGCTGCATTTGATGGGGCACAGTGGCTGCATTTGATGGGGCACAGTGGCTGCATTTGATGGGACACAGTGGCTGCATTTGATGTGACACAGTGGCTGCATTTGATGTGACACAGTGGCTGCATTTGATGTGACACAGTGGCTGCATTTGATGTGACACAGTGGCTGCATTTGATGGGGCACAACGGCTGCATTTGATGGGACAAAGTGGCTGCATTTAATGGGGCACAGTGGCTGCATTTGATGGGGCACAGTGGCTGCATATAATGGGGCACAGTGGCTGCATTTGATGTTTTTGTTCAGTTTGATTGCTTCCCCCCAAAAAAATTTGAGCACCAGTGTGAGCCAAAAGGCTTGCACTCACAGATACTCCACTGAAATGTTATCAATTCTCATGTCACTTTTCAGAGGCATTTGACAGACAGTGAGGAGGTGATACCTAATTTCCTCCCTGCCTGTTTTAACCTCAGCCAGTCCCTCCAGATATTTCACTTTGTACTCCACTTTATTTTCATTACTCTTTATAGGTATGAGATGTTCTCTCACCTTATTCTTTGCACATCTAATACATAATGAGAGTTCTGGAAATAAGGTGGAGTTCAAAGTGAATTTCTAAACCTAAGTTGAGAACCCCTTTCAGAAGATTTGAGGATATTATTAAACTCAGAGACTGGTGGACTTAGGCCGTCATAAATAGATTGAAAATCTGCCAGTTCAGCAGAAATTTCAATCTATCAATGTGCAGACTGGTTATACAGACTCCGATCTATCAACTGACTTCAGTACAACAATGGGAAATGTCCAACGATTTCTCTCTGTTCCAGCAATGTGGAGTGATTTCTCTCTCTGTGCCACAAATGTGGAGCAGTCTCTCTCTCTGTGCGGGCATCCCATCATTAACCCCCGCCGCGTGACGCCCCCCCCCCCCCCCCCCGGGCTGCTCAGTCTAAAATGCCCGGGCCTATTTTTTGTCCCAGTCCGGGCCTGCGTGGAGTACTTCACGGGTAGGGGGGCCATCGCTATGCCAGAGCATATTTCTTTTTAAAAAAAAATACAAAAAATAAACACAATTTGATTTTTGAAATTACAGTTTTGTCATTCTTGCTTGTGTTTCTTTTATCTGTCTCCCTGGTTCTCCTAGTGCACTTGTAGTGCCAAATGTATTTCTGTGTTTTAGTAAATCACCACAATTGTCACATTAATTACTCACTTTTTAAATGTACAAACTGCTATTGAGCATAGAAAGAGGACGCCACACACAAATGTTTTTTTTTGGGGGGGTTTTATTCTGTGCACAACTTATGCGATCTTAACATTTTCAGGTCGCAAACTCCCTTTTTTGGGGGGGGGTTTATTCTGTGCACAACTTGTGCGTTTTTAAAATTTTCAAGTAGAAAAATACATTTTTTTTTTGAGCCTAAAACTAGGCTTTTTAAAAACAAGAAAATATCTACAAACAATGGAACTTACCAAGTTCAACCTTATTAGAAACACATGTGATAGGGTGATGTCACCCCGGAACAAGCCAAAATTTGAAGATGCACACATTTTGAGTGGCAAAATGGGGATTTGTATCCTGATCCCATGCCAAAGGTCAACATGTGCTATCTGATTGATTGTTTTTTTTTTTTTTATTTTTTTTTTTTATTTATTTTTTTTTTTTTTTTCCACCTCAGCTTTTACCAAATTCTAGAGACCAGCTCATGAATCGATGCTTCTTACGTCTCTTATTTGCGGTTTGCATCATGCGTGGTATTTTTGCATAGCCAGAGTAAGGCAAAAGTAGCCATAACTTCCATTAGGCTTCAAAAGAAATTTATTTTTTTTTTTTTATTTTTTTCCCCTCACTTATACAATATATTCACCGATAATAAGTATAAGTATCGGCATCTGGCGAGGGGCTAGAATCTTATCCATGCTCTAATTGTTTCATGTCCCCTCTGGGATGACGACACTTCACTACCATATAAAGCAGAAAACCCCCCCCCCCCCCCCCCCCCCCCCCCCCCCGTGGCGCCCAGGGATCTTGTCTTTTTCCATCGCTGAAATGTCTGTGGAGTTTTACCAAAAATGCGTATGATTTGAAAATAACAGTCTAAACGATCGGGCTTGGTTTCGAGGCCGCTTATACCCCATATCCTCAGAATCGAAGGAATTAGGGTACTCTTAGACTCTCTACATAACTCCCTGTTTTTTTGTACTCCTTCCATTTTTCCCATTTTTTCTTAAAGTCATTGCTTGTCTCTGAAAAACTTTCCTTAAGCTCTTCCAACCTATAAGTTTCCTCCACTGCGTCTATCCAGTTCCACAGGGATGGACCTTCCTTTTCCTGCCACCTTTTTGGTATGATTCTCTTCGCTGCATTTAACAGGTGTGGTAATAAGGACTGCTTATATTTTTTTATACCCTCTTGACTCCCGTGAAAGAGCACTACCCAGGGGTCTTTCTTTATCTCCTTACCCGTAATCTCTTTTATTTGACTTATTATTGTGTCCCAATAGATTTGGATTTTCGGGCAAGTCCACCAAATATGTGCCATTGTTCCTCTCTCCGGGCATCCCCGCCAACACTCAGCGGGCTGGTCAGTTCTAACCTTGTTAGCTTTATCAGGGGTAATGTACCAACCCGAAATGCATTTATAATTTGCCTCGGCTGTTCGTATATCTATTGCGGAGGAGTGTGTTAATTGCATAATCCTCAGAAAAGTGTTTGTCCCTCTCGTGATTTCTAGCTCCCTTTCCCATTTATGTATAAACGGTGCTTCATCCCGTGCTCCTATCTTAACCAGTATCCCATATAATTTAGTGATTGTGCCCTTGGAATTTTCCGATTGACATAACTTCTCGAGTGGTGTCAGCTCCGCCCCCGTCCGTAGAGGATGGGGGAGATGCCGCACAAAATGATGCAGCTGGGAGTAATGCCACCTATCGAGATTCCAATATTCTGTTCTAGCTTTCAATTCTTCGTATGTCATTATCTCTCCATCTTTTGTGATATCTCCTAGGTGTACCGTGTTATTCCTAATCCAGTTACCACCTATTTTTTTTTCCCCAGGTGCAAAATAAGCGTTATCTTTTAAAATCATTAGTGGAGAATTGAATTCCCTATTTAAAAGTGTCTGAGTTCTGTCCCACATTCGTAGGGTGTCCCGTGTTATATCAAAAGATTTGTGGCCCAGTGCTCTATATTGTGCAGGGATCCAAATAATATTCTTCAATTGTGACCTAGCTTGTGCCTTTTCAATTTGCACCCATCTTTTACCTTTCCTGTCCCGTGCCCATTCCACCGCACGAGATAGAACCGCCGCTTTGTAATAGCTTTTAATGTCAGGCACTGATAGACCGCCCAGTGACTTTCCCTGTTTTAGGATAGAGAGTGATATTCTATGCTTTTTGTTTTTCCAAACATAATTCATTAAAAGGGTATTGAGAATTCTCAAAAATTGCTGAGGCAGGGCAATAGGGATTAGTAAAAATTTATATAGTATTTTAGGAACCACCACCATCTTCAACATATTGATGCGCCCAATCCACGATATAGGTTTGTTTACCGTTCTTTTTAATTCATTTTTGATCTCGTTTAGTAAAGGGACGTAATTTATTTTATATATCTTCTGTACCGTGTTAGCCAGTTTAATACCAAGATATTTTATTTCTTTGCTCCATGGGAAGGCACATATTTCTTTCACCCGGTTTTCCTCACTTTTGTTTAGGTTTATGTTCAAAATTTCGGATTTAGTTACGTTAATTTTGAAGTTTGAAATATTGCCGTATTGTTGCAGGATCTTAGAAAGCTTAGGGATGGATTTACTCGGGTTAGTTAAATAAAATAAAATATCGTCGGCAAAAGCCGACAATTTGTGTTCCTCCTCTTCGACTCTGACCCCGCTGATCTCTGGGTCATTTCGGATCATGGACAATAGAGGCTCTAGGGATAGGATGAAGAGCAGGGGAGACAAAGGGCATCCTTGTCTTGTCCCATTTTTCATCTCAAACGCCTCCGATAGCGTACCGTTGATTTTAATTCTAGCCGTGGGATGATGGTAGAGTGTATTAATCCAACAGGATAACCTGTTGCCTATACCCATGATTGTAAGTGTCTCCATCATAAGCCCCCAGTCTACCCTGTCGAATGCTTTTTCGGCATCTACCGACAGGAATAGACCTGGGGGCGCATTCATCCTTATGTTCTGAAGCAGGAGAATTGCTCTTATACTATTGTCTTTACCCTCTCTATTGGGGACAAATCCAACCTGGTCGGGGTGCACCAAATAGTGCATAACCCCTTTCAGACGCTCAGCCAGAACTTTGGCAAAGAGCTTAATGTCCGTATTTAGCAAGGATATTGGTCTGTATCCCGAACAGAGTGAGCAATCTTTCCCTTCTTTCAAAATTAATGCCACCGATGCTGCTAACGCTTCCCTGCTAGTTTCGTATTCTGAACCTAGGCCGTTGAAATATTTACATATCCTTGGTATTAGAATCTTACTGAATCTCTTATAATACCAGACAGAGAACCCGTCGGGGCCAGGGCTTTTCCCCACTGTCGTGTTTTTCAAGACATTTTTAATTTCTTCTTCGGTTATGGGACGATCCATGTTGACTCGATCAAACTCCTCTAATCTAGGAAGTCCCGCTTTTGCAAGAAAATCGCGTATTTTGGCCTCCTTTTCCCCTTTTTGCGGCCCTGACTGCTTTATTGTGTATAATTCCTCGTAATAATTCTTAAAGGTATCTGCGATTTCTCTAGTCGTATAGACCAGGTTCCCCTCTTTTCTTTTAATTTTTCCGATGAAATTTCTAGTTTTCTTTTTTTGGGCCATTCTGGCCAAATGCTTACTGGGTTTATTACCCCAAAGATACCTCTCTCTGGCTATGCAGTTAAGTTTTTTCCTCGCTTCTAGGTCCATGATCTCCTTGAGCGCGTCTCTTTTTATGATTAGGTTGTAATAAGTCTCTTTTAGTCCCTGTTCTTTGTGTTTACGTTCTAAGCTTGCTATGTCTTTGGTCAGGGTCTCAGCCTTCCTTTTTCTCTCATTTTTTTCCCTGGCACTCTCAGCAATTAATATCCCTCTAATGTACACTTTATGTGTCTCCCAGAGAGTTGCGCTTGATATCCCCTCAGTATCATTTATGATAAAAAATTGTTTGAGCTCCGCTTCCACCCTACTCGCCACCTCTTCGTCTCGAATCAGATTGTCGTTTAATAGCCACCTCGGCCGTTCACGCTTTTGTAGGGATGTTTTAATCTTCATGGTGATTGGGGCATGATCTGAGATAGTCATAATTCCAATGTCCATCTCAGTAATCAAGTCCAATAGCCTATGATCTACCAGTATGTGGTCTATTCTGGTATACGTTCCGTGTGGAGGAGAAAAAAACGTGTAATCATGTGTGTTTGGGTGGAGTACCCTCCAGGCGTCCACTAAATGACTATCATGAATCTTGTGTTTAATTTTTTGTAATTGCGCGTTCGTTGTCTCCTTCACCCGGGACGTACTGTCTTCTCTCGGATTCATGACGAAATTAAGGTCCCCCATCAGGATTATATACCCCTCGGCAAAATTTTCCAATTTGCCCAGGATTCTACTTAAATATTGGGTTGGGTGTACATTCGGGGCATAAATATTTGCAAGGGTATAGACAGTGTTTCCCATTTTTCCTTTTAAGAATAAAAATCTACCTTCCGGGTCTGTCAGCCTTGCCTCCAGGGTAAACCCAATCCCTCTAGCGAAACCAATAGCTACACCCCTAGCGCGTTTGGAAATGGCGTCCCCGTAAAACCAGGTAGGATACATAGGAGAATACAACTTTACATTAGAATCCAGAGTCAAATGGGATTCCTGTATAAAAACTACATCAGCTCTGTATTGTTCAATCTCGTCCAAAATCTTCAGTCTTTTAGTTATTGAGTTCAAGCCCTTTACGTTATAAGATAAATATTTTACTTCTGCCATTTCAAATCCCTACGTCATTTCGCTAAGCTAAGCTTTCTGACAGATCCACTGGGAGCCACGTTCACTATCCCACCCCATTTTTGGAAGAGGAGAGTCACCTCTCTCTCTCCAAACCTCCCCTCCCACTCCCTCCCTCCCCCCTTCCCCTGCCCCTGACGAGGCCCAAACATCGCCTCTGAACCGCAGGGATCCTCCCACCCCACTATCCGTCGGTTCTCGTGTAATGAGGTGAAGCTACCCAACGCCTCCTCTCTCATTCACCCCCAAGGACAAGTCCTTGGGAGTTGATCTTATATGAGTGAGGATTCGGACCTGCCCTCACCGCCCCCCCCGATCACCCCACCCCCCCCCAACCCCCCTTGTCCGCTACCAGACCCGACTCTCTATACCACCCAAAAAGACTACTCCACCCATCCGGGCAGTTCCACGATGGGCATATCCAATTTACCACAAAAGCCTGGTACATCTTCTGGGAATATCAGTTTTGCTGATACCCCATCTTTGTATCCAATCAAGCATGCCGGGAACCCCCATTGATATTTGATGTTAGACAAACGCATCTGTTCTAGTAAAGGTTTGAGATGCCTTCTTCTGGCCAGAGTTTCCCATGCTAGGTCAGTGAAAATCTGTATCTCCACCCCGTCAAAACACAGGGGAGGTTTCCTTCTCAATTTAGACCAAATCTCAGCTTTGTCTTCAAAATGTCTAAACCTTACTATTATGTCCCTAGGCCATTTGCCCTCACCCTCCCTGGTTCTTCCTATACGGTGAACCCGTTCTATTTTAAGGGGTTCCTCTGAGCCATTGTCCAGCAGGGGTAGAAACAGATCATTAAGAATTTTCCTCAAATCTTCACCTTTCTCCTCTTTAATGAATCGAATTCTTAAATTTTGCCTTCTATTGCGATTTTCTTGGTCTTCTAACCGATATTGTAATAGTCTCTGATTTTGTTTCATTGTGTGGAATTGGTCTTTTAGTTGGTTTAATTCCAGTTCCTGTTGTACCATTTTTGTCTCAGCTTTTTCTACCCGCTCCAAAATATAGGTTAAGTCTGATCTTAACGTACCTATGTCTTCTCTAATCACCATTTCCAGCCTCTTTAACATCCCCTCCAGTTCTACCTTAGTGGGTAGGTGCGTGTCTGTTCTTAATTCGTCTATTTGGCTGACTTCGTGTTCGCCTTCAGTTGACGTGTCGGCAGCTGGGTTAACCACCCCCCCGGCTACCTTTTTCGATGTCCCAGCCTTTTCGTTTTTTTTTTTTAAACCTGGACTTTTAGTGCTCCCATCTGGGGTCATGTAATGTCTTATGGTACTTGTAGGGGGGTTATCCTTAGAGATTTTTGGGGCGGAGCCCCTTGTTGACCTGTTCATATTGTGTTTTTTAATACCTCTGATACGTTTCCCCAGTTTGAAAATACGGGGAGATCCCCCCTCCTTTTTCTCTTTCTCTCCCTCTATACACGGTTTAATATCCGTTAGAGGCTGTCAGCTCTGTCTGGGAGCTTTCTGGACTGGTATCGCCGGTCGGGGTAGGTAAGGCCCTTAGAGAGCGGCCGTCCAATATTTTTTGCCTGTGGACCCAAGCACTGCCCCCTAGAGACCCGTAAGCAAACAACAATTAATAGAGGCAGGTGCTGTGGGGCAGGGGTATCTCATGCATTTCCACCCCTCTCACTCTTAGGTTTTATCAAAACAATCTGGCAAACTAAGTAACGTTGTATATTTGCCTCAACCCTGAGGTATCGGCAATGCACCTTTTAACATTGATACACTCCCGGGTTGAAAATGCTTGAGTGACAAATTGCTGTGGTTAGAGTATATCAGAGATGTTTATGGGCTTATACGTGGATACGGGTATTCAAGTGCCCTTAAATGGTTTAAGCACGCAGGAACATCCTCAATTTCTCACACTCTCCCCTCTCACTGCGTTCTCGCCTTGTTATCCATCCATCCGTCTCTGTTACGCTGCGCACCAAGTTAAAGAGTTTATATACAGTGGCCTAGGGTGAATAAGGTATGTCTCATGGAATCGAGCGTTCCCGCAAGTAGTCCAACCCTGTCACACTGCAATTTATCTGGAAGAAATGCGATGCGTCTCGAGGTACTGATGCCTCTTGAATAGATCAGCGCATAAGTAAATTGAAAGGGGCCAGACAGCAGGTCCCGAGGTGTGCTTCACCTGGCAATACCGCCCCTCACTGTACGTGCACCGTCAGCAATTATAACAAAGTGTCCTGTAATCAACTAGCCATTCATGTGGTGGAGGAATTTAAGTAGAGGTGAATTGTAACTTAGCTTAGTGGATTTTCAGCTAAATGCTGAGGTTGTTGGGAGGTTGTTTTGATACAAAGCTATCACATATGACATTCCGTCAGGAAGAACAAGAAACCATGGTAAGCGGTGGAATACAAAAGTTCTTACCCATCCCTCAGTTTCCAGGTTGTTCACATTAGTTAGTTTGCCTGTACAAGCGACTTCCACGGAACAGTATATGAGCAAGCATAAATATTACCTGAGTGCTGTTTAGAGCCTATGGAAGCCGGGAGAGGGATCGGGATCCGTGGGGGGCCGAGATCCAGGAGTACCCACCAGGCGGCACCGCGGCAAGCAGCTCCTATTCCTTCCTCCTTGCGCCGCTCGGTCTGTCACCTCCTTCGGAGGGCGGAGGGGAGGGGGGAAGAGGGGGGACCTCCATTAAGCGGCGGGAGAGAGCGGCTGTACGGAGCAATCAATCGGCGGTCTAGTGGCTCAGCAGTCTCACACCCTGCGTCGTAGCCGCCATCGCCGATGCACCCTCGGATCTTCCGGCCTCCTCCATCCCCCGTCACCTGGTTAGGTCCGTGTCACGGGCTGCTCCTCCCTCGGCGTGCGTGCCTCACGTGCACCACGTCATCCCTGATCGACAAATTGATTGATTGATTTAAAGGATTTATATTGTGCCAAATACCGGCCCATCAGGGCAGTGTCCAAGCGCAGGAAGCATAACTGGAGAAAAGCAAATCAAATCAGGGAGTGAAAAAAAATAGAAAAGAGAGAAAAGAGGAAAGCAAGAAAGACTAATAAACAGATCCACAGGGAACAACAGGGAGAACTAACATAACTCTGCATGCTTTTTCTCAAAAAGCCAAGTTTTTAGCCTTTTGCCAAAGGCCATAATAGAAGGGAGTGACCGAATGGAAGCAGGGAGACTATTCCATAGAGCCGTAGCTCTCACAGAAAAGCATCTGCCCCCAAAGGTAAGCAGACGGGCAGATGGACAAGTGACAAGACCAGCTGTTAATGATCTGAGTGCTCGTGCAAGGGCATATCGCGTTATCAGGGAATTCAGATATTGCGGGCCCGTCCCATGATAAGCACGATAGGCGAGACAAAGAGCCTTAAACTCAACGCAATCTACCACAGTGAGCCAGTGCAGTGATCGCAGGGTAGGGGTAATATGCTCCCGCCTGTTTAGGCCGGAGATTAGTCTGGCGGTCTGGTTCTGGACGAGCTGGATTTTCTTCAGCCACTTTAGAGGCATACCCAGGTACACAATGTTGTTGAAGTCAATCCGGGAGTTAACGAGAGATTGAACCAGAACTTTCCGATGGTTCTGAGAAAACAGATTTTTGACCTTTCTCAGACTCCTTATGTAATACAGGCGCTGCGGATACATTGATTGACTTGGGGTATCCAATTCAGATTACAATCAAAGATTGTCCCCAGGACACAGACTTGATTCACCGGAACAGGACATGGCCCAAGGCTCGTTGGCCAATTCCCCAAAAAGACAGCTGGATCAATACGTCCAGAGATGAGAATTTCTGTCTTTTTAGCATTTAGACTAAGGGAATTGTGATCCATCCACTGTTTGATGTCTAATAGGCAGGAAGCGAGCCGCAGACCAGGAGCAGGGTCGGATAGGCTGTCGACGACCAGCTGGACATTGTCTGCGTACAGCCGATTAAACACTGCATGAGTGTCCAGCAGATTCGCAAGCGGCCGAAGATACACATTAAATAGCCATGGCAACAGGGCCGAGCCCTAAGGCACCCCACAGCTCAGGGTGCAGATGGCAGATAAAAAAGGACCGGTTTTGACCTGAAAGGTCCTGTGAGTGAGGAAGTCTGAAAGCCATGGTGAAGCAGAGCCGGTAATGTAAAACTCGTCCCGAAGCCTGGCAATTAACATGGCATGGTCTACAGTGCCGCGGAGAGGTCAAGGAGCACCAAGGCAGCCGCCCCCCTGCGTCCCTGACCCCGAGCAGCTTCTCTCTGGTATAAAGGACTGTGAGCTCGATCCCACGGCCCAGACGAAATCCGGACTGCGAGTCGTGAAACAGGCCCTTTGTCTCTGAATACGATTGAAGTTGGAGAAAAATTTCACATTCCACCAGTTTGGCCAGGAAACCTATGGCGGAAATGGGTCTGTAGTTGGAAAGACAGCCAAGCTTTTTTAAAATTGGTGTAATAATAGCGTGCTTCCAGCGGGCCGGAAACACGCCATGAGTTAGGGAAAGATTGACAAGTATCAGGAGATCGTTCACAACCAACTCTGCATTCTTCTTCAGGAGCCAGGCTGGACAGATGTCACCATGGAAGTATGAGGCCTTAATTTTTGCCATAGATTTCAGAAGATGTTCCCGGCTAACCTTACTAAAGCATGACAGAGAATGAGGCGCTGAAGAATTAGATTTGGGGGGGCATGGCCCGGGAATGATTGATTTATGTGGGTCAGACCCTGAGAGCGACAGGGGGTCGGTCGAGGGTTGGGGATATTCCAAGGGAGTTAGTTGTCCTATGCCTAAGCGTATGTCGGCTACTTTAGTAACAAAAGTGTTGAGTAGATTGTCGCAAAGAGCTTGCGAATAAGGTATATTCACCTGGCTCTGCGTAGGGGAGAATAGGGTTTTAACTATTTTAAAAACTATTGTCAGCATTGTCAATAAGATCACCATAGTGGGATCTTTTTTGCCGTTTTAAGGCCTGTGTGTATGCTCGGCATTGGATTCTGTACTGCCTCTTGTCAGCCGGGTTTTTGGTCTTATACCAATGACGTTCTAGTGCCCGGCATTTCCTTTTAATGGTAGACAAGAAGGGACAATACCAGGGTTGGTTTTTACCAGCCCTGTGGCGATTTTTAGATATTGTTAAATGAGCAACAATATTCAAAATTGTATTTAATTTAAATTCCCACGCGTCTAACTTGGCTTCGAGGGCAAAGAGACTCTTTTCAAATGAGTCCAGTTCTACATCCTCAGGATCCATATTAACACATGAATGAAAAGCTTCTATAAATGCCAGGGTTTTAATGTCATGTAACTTACTTCCTATAAGGTTCAGTTACCGCCATTGGTGGGCCCGGGGGATTACCTTTTGGTATTTCATAGTTAAGGTTGGCTGACAAAAAAAAAGTGGTCAGACCAGATTACCTGTTTTGAAAGAGTATTACATATCAGATTATTAGAACAGAATATGGCATCAAGCTGATGTCCCTTATCATTTGTCGGCCCCGAGACGGTTTGCAAAAGACCCAGGGATTCCATGTCTGTCAATACTTCTTGTCCCAATTTATCGTGTTCTACATTTAGCCAGATATTAAAGTCCCCCATTAAAATGAAAAAGTCACATAAAGTTAGGCAGCGTAGAGCAAAAGCTGAGAGCTCATTCGCAAAGGAGCTATCATAGCTGGGTGGACGGTAGACCACTGCAAGCAAGATGGAGAAGTTATTGTCTAGGTTACATCGGGTGAGGAGGTGCTCAAATGACTTAAAAGTCCTTTTAGGTCCTTTTATAAATCAGAGCCACCCCCCCCCCCCCTTTCTTGACTGGTCTACTTTTAGCTAAAATCTTGTAATTCTCTGGCATGAGCTCGTCCAGATGAACCAGACCTCCTGGGGAGAACCAGATTTCGGTCAGGGCCATCAGGTGGAGGTTATTTTCAATAATTAAGTCATGAATCTGTGATGCATTCTTGTATGCTGATCGAGCATTATACAGTCCCACCCGTGGAAGGTCGATCAAAGGATGGAGTTTTTTGGCAGGGTATCTGAAAATCCCGTTAGACAAACAAACATTCTTAGCCTCATTAGAAATGGTACCGTCCACATGATCTAGTTGAGTCAGTTGCTTCTTACTGTAAAAACGGCAAGGTGCCGTCAGCTGTGGAGATGGTGTCCTTAAGGCGTGGACCACTTGGGGCTGCATTAGGCCAGCATAGCGTGCCGGGGCCGCTTGGACCCAGATTGGCCCGGACGCCGCTGGCACCCGGCAGGGTGCCACCGCCATGTAAATACTTCCTGGATGGTCAGGTGATCGCTAGGCTCCTCCCCCGTTTGTCGCACTCTCACAGCGTCAGGCGGAGATGATCAGCAGGTGCCACAGATGGAAGGTGATCAAATAGGCAGTCCACACAGGGCAGGTCAGCAGACAGGTGAGTAGAGGCACAGGTTTTAAAAGCACAATGAAAGTAAATGTCTTATCTGGCCAAGCAGGGTGCCACCACCATGTAAATACTTCCTGGATGGTCAGGTGATCGCTAGGCTCCTCCCTCCGCTCGTCGCACTCTCACAGCGTCAGGCGGAGATGTTCAACGGGTGCCACAGATGGAAGGTGATCAAATAGGCAGTCCACCCAGGGCAGGTCAGCAGACAGGTGAGTAGAGGCACAGTTTTTAAAAGCACAATGAAAAGTAAATGTCTTATCTGGCCAAGCAGGGTGCCACCGCCATGTAAATACTTCCTGGATGGTCAGGAGATCGCTAAGCTCCTCCCCCGCTCGTCGCACTCTCACAGCATCAGGCGGAGATGATCAGCAGGTGCCACAGATGAAAGGTGATCAAATAGGCAGT
Organism: Rana temporaria; assembly: GCF_905171775.1. Classification (NCBI taxonomy): domain Eukaryota; kingdom Metazoa; phylum Chordata; class Amphibia; order Anura; family Ranidae; genus Rana; species Rana temporaria. Next base: position 385,109,690 of record NC_053490.1, read on the forward strand.
CCACACAGGGCAGGTCAGCAGACAGGTGAGTAGAGGCACAGGTTTTAAAAGCACAATGAAAAGTAAATGTCTTATCTGGCCAAGCAGGGTGCCACCGCCATGTAAATACTTCTTGGATGGTCAGGCGTTTGCTAGGCTCCTCCCCCGCTCGTCGCACTCTCACAGCGTCAGGCGGAGATGATCAGCAGGTGCCACAGATGGAAGGTGATCAAAAGGGCAGTTCACTAAGGGCAGGTCAGCAGGCAGGTGAGTAGAGGCACAGGTTTTAAAAGCACAATGAAAAGTAAATGTCTTATCTGGCCAAGCAGGGTGCCACTGCCATGTAAATACTTCCTGGATGGTCAGGTGATCGCTAGGCTCCTCCCCCGCTCGTCTCACTCTCACAGCGTCAGGCGGAGATGATCAGCAGGTGCCACAGATGGAAGGTGATCAAATAGGCAGTCCACACAGGGCAGGTCAGCAGACAGGTGAGTAGAGGCACAGGTTTTATTTTTTTGTTTACAAACTTTTATTGAAAAAGATAGATGGCGGTACATATCCGAGTATATATATAAATACAGCATAATTACAAAAGCTGCGGTAACTCCATATCAGAAACAGAAACATTATATGACACAGCAAAACAATTGAGGGTAACAAGCTTCTTTTAAAGATGGGGGATAACATGAAAGACCGTGAGGGATAATTGAGAAAGGCCGTATTAAAAGGGGCATGTTATAATAATGGATTTAGTTTGTATTGAAAAAGAGAGGGGAATATTCAGACCAGGGGGACCATTTGTTGTTGAAAATGTGCATGGTGTTTTGTAGAGTATGGGATATTTTTTCCATCAAGTTAATCTCATTGATCCTGGGTTTGAGTGGGCTTAGGATTAATATGAGGCACAGGTTTTAAAAGCACAATGAAAAGTAAATGTCTTATCTGGCCAAGCAGGGTGCCACCGCCATGTAAATACTTCCTGGATGGTCAGGTGATCGCTAGGCTCCTCCCCCGCTCGTCGCACTCTCACAGCGTCAGGTGGAGATGTTCAACAGGTGCCACAGATGGAAGGTGATCAAATAGGCAGTCCACACTGGGCAGGTCAGCAGACAGGTGAGTAGAGGCACAGTTTTTAAAAGCACAATGAAAAGTAAATGTCTTATCTGGCCAAGCAGGGTGCCACCGCCATGTAAATACTTCCTGGATGGTCAGGTGATCGCTAGGCTCCTCCCCCGCTCGTCGCACTCTCACAGCGTCAGGCGGAGATGATCAGCAGGTGCCACAGATGGAAGGTGATCAAATAGGCAGTCCACACATCATGGGGATCAATGGATGTGTTTTGGGGGTGCAAACCCTTCCTCTCACCTACTTGAGTAGCGAGGAAGGGGTTGCACGCACAAAGCACAGACATAGATATCCTGTGATGGCAGATAACACATGTTGACACACTGTGTGCATCTTCAAATTTTGGCTTGAGGATTATCCAATGCAAAAATTGGCGCAAAACACATCCTAGAAAAATGTTTGGGGGAGGGGGGTCAGTCTACTATACGCCCCATCATGTCAATGATGTTTTTATATTTTTGTTCAATGCCATTCATCCTATTCCTCATAATGTCCATTTCACTACTGCATTCCATTATTTCTTGTATCACGATTTTTGCACTAGAACTGGAGAAAGGTGTACTAGTAGATGCTGTGACACCACCATGTTCATCCCCTAAAAACAAAAAAAAGGGTTTATTAGAAATATGCAGGCCTACATCTCTTTACCTGAAGCTGTGGTGACAGACACTGACCTGTTGTGCTGATAATCTCCACCTCCCCTTCTTCCACACCTCCTTCTTCCACACCTCCTTCTTCCACACCTCCTTGTTCCACACCTCCTTCTTCCACCTCTCCTTCTTCCACATCTACCTCCTCCACATGCTGAGGTTGGTGGTGTTTTTCATGTCTGTGCTTTCTTGCCTCCTCCGAATGATGTCCTCCCATTCTTCTATCCCCTAATAAAATGAAACAAAAGGTATACTCAGCACACAGATATTGTAGGGCAGAAATAGAAAACATTGGGGCAGATTCAGGTACCTTTGCGCAGTTTTTACGGAGGCGCATGGCAACGTTTTTGCCCTGCGCCCCCGCAAATTTTCTGCGCTACCCGCGATTCACGGAGCAGTAGCAGTAGCTCCGTAGGGGGCGGGAATCATTTAAATTAGGCGCGTTCCCGTGCCGATCGTAGAGCGCATGCTCCGTCTGGAAATTTTCCCGACGTGCATTGCGGCAAATGACATCGCAAGGACGTCATTTGCTTCAAAGTGAACGTGAATGGCATCCAGCGCCATTCACGATTCACTTACGCAAACTACGTAAAGTTCAAATTTCGCGACGTGGGAACGACGGGTATACGTAACATTGGCTGCCCCTGCTAATAGCAGGGGCAGCCTTACGTGAAAACTGCCGTACGCAAACGACGTAAACTGCGTACGCAGGGCTCGCGTAACGTTGTGAATCGGCGTTAGTATGCAATTTGCATACTATACGCTGAGCACAACGGGAACGCCACCTAGCGGCCATCGCCTTATGCCACGCATATCTTAGGCTGCAGTCGGCGTAACGAGGTTCCTGAATCAGGAGCATTCGTTACGCCGGCGCAAGTAAGCAATTGCGCTGCGTAACTATGGTTACGCAGGCGCAATTGCTCTCTGAATCCGGGCCAATATTTGTAAGTGGGGTACAATTGTCTGTTTGGGATCATTCCTAAAATCATCATCTTTTTTTTCCGGAGTTTCCACAAGCTGGAATACTGACGCTTTTTGTCAAAGTGACACACATGGAGGCACCCCAAAGTATCCTTTGTGTGAGACCCTAATAAAAAAAAAAATTTGGGGACACACAGGTGCTCCTGAGTCCAGATGTGTAACCAGCTGCTTATTATCCTCTTCTTTACACTGTGAATGAATCCGGTTTGCATATCACATTCTAGTAAGGTCGAACAAACACATCATATTGCCAACAATGTTTATAAATGTTGGTTTACACCAAATAGGCATGACACCATGTGGTTTTCCTGGATCTGCGGAAAACATTGGATTTTGGCGGAACGATGTTAACTACAAACGAAAAAATACTACACTTTGCCCACTAACCTGAAATTTGCCATGTTAAGTACAACCAGGCCAAACAAGCACATGGAGAAATACATGCAAAGATATAATAAAGACAATTGCAACAAACACATGATAAATACCTACTTTTGTCAATATTTTTCTTGATCTTCCTATACTGCTCTGGCTCCCGCAATTTCAGGTCAGACCACCTTTTACGGAGCTGCTCCTTGGACCTCCTGATTCCAAATTTCTCGTAAAGACTCCTCGCCGCTTTATCCATTATTTGGGCCTTCCTCCGATTAGGGGTGTGGTATGGGCCATGATCGCCATCGTAATCTTTCCTCCGCAGTATGTCCACCATCACCACTATCTCTTAAAGTGACATATTCGTGGCTTTGTATTGTCTGGGCCTGGATCGGGACATTCCCGCCTCCAGGCTTCCCTTGTCGGTACAGGGTATACCACACCTCCATATTGTTGTTTCACACTAAGAAGGGGCGTGGAATAGAGGAAAAGGTCTGTCATGGGCGGGCGAAGAGGGTGGCGTTTCACACATGCGTGGGGTATATAAGGAGAACGACGTGACTGCGTTGGTTACGCGGAGTCTAGACGAGCGGAAGTGACGACCGACAGAAACAAAGGTAAAAAAGAAAATGGGGCCAGCAGAGGCCTATATATACTTGAATCATGATATCAAGGCAGGGGTGGGGGGTTTATGTTGATTGGACTCTTGACCAATTTAATCTTGGGGCCCCCCATGCAATTTTGCTCTCCATCTGCTCTGAGACATCTACAATATATATATATATTGTAATGTTTGGGGAACCAGCTTGATCGCAGGACACAGGCTTCTTAAATCAAAACTATGGTTTATTAAACTTAAATGGCTTAGCAGCAGCAAAAACAAAAGAAATAACAGTCTCACCGACTTGTACAGCTCAGAACTGCTATCGCAGTTAAACAGTCCTTCCAGGTAAGTCCTTCAGTAGCAGGTTTTTAGGCAGGACACTGCCAAGTCCTTTCACAGCTTTGCATAGCTTTTCATAGCTTCCACAGCTTTCCTTGTCCACCATTCACCATGCATTGGACTCTCCTACACTCCTTCACTCTCACCTGCACTTCCTGTCTGCTTTAAACTACTTCCTTACACAGGTGCGTTAACCCTTTCCATTCCCTTAAAGGCACCACAGTCCAAACAGAGGGGAAATATAACGTCCTTCCAGGACCCAGCCATGGCGTCCTGTACATATCCCCCCCCTGTGCCCCAACGCCAAGGAGGTGGAGGCAACAGTGGAGCTCAAACAATGGACTCGGGAGAGGGCATCTGCATTTTGATGCAGTCTCCCGGGCCTATGCTCCACTACAAACTTAAATTCTTGGAGCGCCAGGAACCAACGTGTAATCCTGGCATTAGTCCCTTTACCCTGCCTCATCCATGTTAAAGGGGCATGATCAGAAATGAGCCTAAACTTCCTCCCCAAGAGGTAATACCTGAGGGAATCCAGAGCCCACTTAATGGCCAGACACTCTCTTTCAATAATAGCGTAGTTTTTCTCCGCTGGTGTCAACTTTCTACTGAGGAAGACTACTGGGTGTTCCTCACCACAAACAACCTGTGACAACACAGCTCCCAATCCTACATCGGAAGCATCAGTTTGGACAACAAATTCTTCTGAAAAATTGGGCGCTATCAAGACAGGGTGTTGGCACAGTGCTGACTTGAGCACCAAAAAAGCCTTCTCAGCGTCTGCATTCCACTCCACCATGACCGATTTCCGACCCTTAGTCAGATCGGTCAATGGAGCCGCCAATGTGGCAAAGTTGGGTACGAACCTCCTGTAGTATCCCACCATGCCCAGGAATGCACGTACCTGCTTTTTTGTGAGGGGGCGGGGCCAACTCTTTATAGCCTCTACCTTGCTGACCTGAGGTTTCACCACCCCTCTACCCACAATATAGCCCAGGTATTTCACCTCCTCCATTCCCAAAGCACATTTTTCAGGGTTTATTGTAAACCCCTCTTTCCAGAGAGAGTCCAGTACTGCCTGGACTTTGGGCAAGTGTGACTCCCAGTCTCTGCTAAAAATGACTATGTCGTCCAAGTACACTGAGGCATACTCCCGATGAGGTCGTAAAATCCTATCCATTGCTCGCTGGAACGTGGCTGGAGCAGTTTGCAGTCCAAAAGGCATTCTTTTGTACTGAAAACTCCCCTCTGGAGTAGAAAAAGCAGTTTTCTTTTTAGCAGCCTTAGTTAATGGGATTTGCCAATACCCCTTGGTAAGGTCTAATGTTGTGATATACCTAGCTGGACCTAGTCTCTCAATAAGTTCATCTACCCGGGGCATGGGGTAGGCATCAAACCGTGAAACTTCATTAAGCTTCCGGAAATCATTGCAGAATCGCAGAGTCCCGTTGGGCTTTGGTACCAACACAATCGGGCTCGACCACTCACTCTGCGATTCCTCAATGATCTCCAGGTCCAGCATCTTCTTTACTTCCTCTGAAACGGCCTTCCTTTGAGCCTCTGGGATGCGGTAGGGCCTGACAAAAACTTTGACTCCAGGTTCCGTGATAATATCATGCTCTATGATACTAGTTAGCCCCGGCAAGTCTGAAAACTTCTCTTTATTTCTCTGCAAGAACTCCTTTGCCTGCTGACTTTGGTATTTAGATAGGGTATTTGCTACTTGGACACTCTCCACCCCAACCTGTGGCTCAAGCCTTGCACTAGCCAGGGAGGTCACCGGTTCCCTGTCTGTCCAGGGCTTTAACAAGTTGACATGATATATCTGATACGGTTTCCTCTTGCCTGGCTGGTGGACTCTATAATTGACCTCTCCCACTTTTTCCACAACTTCAAATGGTCCTTGCCACCTGGCTAAGAACTTACTTTCCACAGTGGGAATTAGCACCGCTACTCGATCCCCCACTTGGAAGTGCCTTATTTTAGCAGCCCTGTTATAGACCCGTCGTTGAGCCTCCTGGGCTTTTTGCAAATGCTCTTTGACTAGCGGCATCACGGTTTGGATCCTTTCCTGCATTTGGGAGACATATTCCAGGACACTCTTATGCTGAACAGGTTCACTTTCCCACTCCTCTTTAACCACGTCAAGAAGTCCGCGAGGTCTCCGCCCATATACCAACTCAAAGGGCGAAAAACCCGTGGAGGCCTGGGGCACTTCCCGGATAGCAAACAGGAGAGCTGGTAACAGGCAGTCCCAATCTTTCCCATCCCTTTGTACCACTTTCTTGAGCATAGATTTAAGGGTCTTATTAAAGCGTTCCACCAACCCGTCCGTTTGGGGATGGTAGATCGATGTGCGTAGCTGTTTAATCCGGAACAGCTTACACACATCGGCCATAACCCTTGACATAAACGGGGTACCCCTGGTCTGTGAGTATTTCCTTGGGGAAACCAGTCCGTGTAAACATCTGGAATAATTCCCGGGCAATGGCCTTTGAGGAGGTATTCCGCAGGGGTAGCGCTTCAGGATATCGGGTGGCATAGTCAAGAATCACCAATATGTAGGAGTGACCTCGAGCTGACTTTACCAAGGGACCCACTATATCCATGGCTATCCTCTCGAATGGGACCTCAATTATGGGCAGAGGGACCAAAGGGCTCCGAAAATGAGTCACCGGAGCGGTCAACTGACAGGTCGGACAAGAGGTACAGTATCTCTTTACCTCTGCTTTATTTCTGCTTTATTTCTCTGCAAGAACTCCTTTGCCTGCTGACTTTGGTATTTAGATAGGGTATTTGCTACTTGGACACTCTCCACCCCAACCTGTGGCTCAAGCCTTGCACTAGCCAGGGAGGTCACCGGTTCCCTGTCTGTCCAGGGCTTTAACAAGTTGACATGATATATCTGATACGGTTTCCTCTTGCCTGGCTGGTGGACTCTATAATTGACCTCTCCCACTTTTTCCACAACTTCAAAGGGTCCTTGCCACCTGGCTAAGAACTTACTTTCCACAGTGGGAATTAGCACCGCTACTCGATCCCCCACTTGGAAGTGCCTTATTTTAGCAGCCCTGTTATAGACCCGTCGTTGAGCCTCCTGGGCTTTTTGCAAATGCTCTTTGACTAGCGGCATCACGGTTTGGATCCTTTCCTGCATTTGGGAGACATATTCCAGGACACTCTTATGCTGAACAGGTTCACTTTCCCACTCCTCTTTAACCACGTCAAGAAGTCCGCGAGGTCTCCGCCCATATACCAACTCAAAGGGCGAAAAACCCGTGGAGGCCTGGGGCACTTCCCGGATAGCAAACAGGAGAGCTGGTAACAGGCAGTCCCAATCTTTCCCATCCCTTTGTACCACTTTCTTGAGCATAGATTTAAGGGTCTTATTAAAGCGTTCCACCAACCCGTCCGTTTGGGGATGGTAGACCGATGTGCGTAGCTGTTTAATCCGGAACAGCTTACACACATCGGCCATAACCCTTGACATAAACGGGGTACCCCTGGTCTGTGAGTATTTCCTTGGGGAAACCAGTCCGTGTAAACATCTGGAATAATTCCCGGGCAATGGCCTTTGAGGAGGTATTCCGCAGGGGTAGCGCCTCAGGATATCGGGTGGCATAGTCAAGAATCACCAATATGTAGGAGTGACCTCGAGCTGACTTTACCAAGGGACCCACTATATCCATGGCTATCCTCTCGAATGGGACCTCAATTATGGGCAGAGGGACCAAAGGGCTCCGAAAATGAGTCACCGGAGCGGTCAACTGACAGGTCGGACAAGAGGTACAGTATCTCTTTACCTCTGCTTTCAGACCTGGCCAGTAAAACCGGTCGGTGATCCGTGCCTCCGTTTTTTCAACTCCCAGGTGTCCCCCTAACACATCGTTATGGGCCAGGTCCAGAACCTTTCGTCTATATTGTTGGGGTACCAACAATTGCTCTACCACATTTTCTCTCTCCTTGGTAACCCGATACAGCAATTCATTATATATTGCAAAGTGTGGCCACCTCTCATTCGCACCTGGCTCTTGGGGAACCCCATTTACTACTACCACTTGTTCCCGTGCATGGGCCAAAGTGGGGTCCTGCATCTGAGCAGTCCCAAATGCCCCATGGGGAACACCCAAATCCGGCAGCGCAGGGGTAGAGGCCACTTCCTCATCCTCTTCCCCCAGCATTACCTGAAGTGGGAAAGGCTCCTCCCCCTTAGTGTTTTGGTAGGTCTGTGGACCACATATCTTAACATCCTCAATAGTATCAACACTACTTTCATCACCATTAACCCAATCATTAGCATTTTCCCCATCTGGGTCCACATTAACGTTTGGCAGTTCAGGGTTATCCCTCTCAGCAGCAGGAACAGGGGGGCTAGTTTCTCCCCAGTCTCTGAACTGTTCTCCTTGTTCCCACAGTTTTGTAAACAATGGACAGTCTCGTCCTATTATAACATCATGCACCAAGTTCTTTATCACCCCCACCTCTTGAGTAACAGTGCCACATGCTGAGGAGATAGACAACGTGATGAGCGGGTACTCTCTAGTGTCCCCGTGAATGCATACCACCCGTAAAGTTTTTCGTACCGGACCGATCTTCCCAATCACTCTAGGATGAACCAGGGTTACCATGCTTCCAGAGTCCAACAAAGCCCGGGCAGGGAGGTGGTTCACTTGGACTTCACACTCAAACTTTTCCTCATCCAGGTCGAGGTGTGTGGTGCACACTTTGTGGGCACAAAAAGACCCCCTCCGAAGAACCCCGCATTCCATGGGCTCCTCTTGCAGTGGGCAGTGTGCCCGGGTATGACCCCAGGAATGACATCGCCAACATTGTACATCCCCTCCTCTCCGAACAGGAACAGAACGCTGCGAAGGTACCGGGAGTGTCTCTTGGCCTTCCGGGGTGTTTGTCCCAGGGCTCCTTGGAACATCCTTTCGAAGGGCAGCAGTTGGTCGAACAGGCCGTGGCAGACTAGGCCCTAGGCGCTTGGTAGGTCCGAGCAGGTCCTCCACCACTGTATATCGTTCCACCATCTCAACAAGGAGGTTTGCTGTTTTGGGGTCTCCATGGCTGACCCACCGTTGGAGGTCATCTGGCAGGGACCTCAGGTATCGGTCCAGCACGACCCGCTCCACAATTTGGGGGCCAGACAACACCTCAGGCTGCAGCCATTTTTTTACTAGTTGCACCAGGTCATGCATTTGAGACCGGGGTGGCCGATCTGGACGATATTTCCATTGGTGTACACGTTGGGCCCGAACGGCCGTAGTCACCCCCAGACGAGCCAGAATTTCTGCCTTTAGCTTTTGATAGTCTTTAGCATCATCTGGTGGCAGGTCAAAGTAGGCTTTTTGAGGATCTCCAGTGAGAAAAGGAGCAATGAGGCCGGCCCATTGGTCCTGAGACCATCCTTCTCTCTCCGCTGTCCTCTCAAACGTAGCAAGAAATGCCTCTACATCATCGCTCAGGGACAACTTCTGTAGAAAATGGCTTGCCCTCACAGTCACCTGGTTGCCAGGGGCAACAGCCGCTGGCTCCTGAACCTGAGACAGCTGTTGCACCGCTTCCTTCAAGGCCGTCACCTGAGCCTGCATAACCCCTTGCTGGGCTGCTTGCTGGGCTGCTAACTGGGCCACCAACAGGCGAGTATTTTCTTGCTGCAGAGCCAGCGCCTCTTTGTGGTAAGTTTGCGCTTGTATGTTAGCCAGGGTCAGCTGTTTAATTAGCTCCTCCATTGCTTCAACTTTCAATGTTTGTGCAGCTTTAACCCAGGACATAAATTCAATGTACTGTCCCTTTAAATGTTAGTTCAATATAAAGTCCAATGCAACAGAAAAAAAAAACGTTTTTTTTTTTTTTTTTCTCTTCTTATGCCTGTTATTCAGTCCTGCCCGCATTCGAGCACCAGTGTAATGTTTGGGGAACCAGCTTGATCGCAGGACACAGGCTTCTTAAATCAAAACTATGGTTTATTAAACTTAAATGGCTTAGCAGCAGCAAAAACAAAAGAAATAACAGTCTCACCGACTTGTACAGCTCAGAACTGCTATCGCAGTTAAACAGTCCTTCCAGGTAAGTCCTTCAGTAGCAGGTTTTTAGGCAGGACACTGCCAAGTCCTTTCACAGCTTTGCATAGCTTTTCATAGCTTCCACAGCTTTCCTTGTCCACCATTCACCATGCATTGGACTCTCCTACACTCCTTCACTCTCACCTGCACTTCCTGTCTGCTTTAAACTACTTCCTTACACAGGTGCGTTAACCCTTTCCATTCCCTTAAAGGCACCACAGTCCAAACAGAGGGGAAATATAACGTCCTTCCAGGACCCAGCCATGGCGTCCTGTACAATATATATATATATATATATATATATATATATATATATATATATATATATATATATGCGAGACTCAAAAACATATTATTTTACTGTGTATCAGATCAGGCAGTGATTGTGATGGTTGGACAGAGCTAATTAAGCAGTGTATCATCTCATCAATGCAGAGGGGCATCATATATACACATGAATGGTGCCTTGATGAATGCTCTCATTACTTTTGCATATTAATGCCACTTATTTATTTAGATGTAAACACAGGGTCTGCAGTTAAATCATCATTACACAACAATGGGGCAGAGCTGGGCAGCATTTAGTGGCAGCAGTAGACATTGTGTTTAAAGGTCAAGATTGTGATAAGATTATGACAATTTAAGCTGACCTAGTGTTTATATGTTTTTGGTTTTATCTTCTAGAAATATCTTGAATATGGAGAAACTTTGCGAGCCAGAAAATATGATGAGGTTCATTGGGAAATACCATGAACTCAAAAACCTATGGGAAATTAAAAACAAAAACTATTATAACAACAATGTCAGAAGGGCAACAATTCAGCAATTGGTCACTTATATGCAGACCTGGATACCAGAGATAGATTCCACCATGATAAGCAACAAAATCAATAACATCAGGAATGCTTACAAGAAGCGATTTAAAGAGGTCCGTGCTTCTCGGAGGTCAGGAGCAGCAGCAGATAAAGTACAGGAGCCCAAGCTGTGGTACTATAAACACCTCCGTTTTCTGGATGATCAGATCGAGGCCAGAGAATCACTTTCCCATCTTCCTTCCACCCTTCCCTCCACCGTTCCCTCCAGCGTTCCTTCCACTGTTCCCCCCACCCCTGCAGAGGGTGCCGCAGAGCTGGCTGAGATTGAGGAGCCAGATCTAAACATCTTCAGTCAGGTATAGTAGTTTACAACATATTTCTTGGCCTCAAATTATTATTGTTGGTTTAATGAAATGTTTTTTGAACCAAAATGAAAGCTTTAAAACAAAAAAAAAGTCGTGGGCAGAAATTATTGTGACAGGCATGCCAACTGCAGGGGTCAGAATGAGAGTCTGTTCAATTTACAAAAAAAAAATGCAACAGTCATGAGCTTTAAAATGTGTGTGATTGATGAAGCAAAAAATAAAAACATGTCCCTTTTTTATACACAGGAAGAGCTCAGCCAAGAGGAAGGGGTGAGTGGCAGACAGGAGGAGGCTGGGCCAAGTGGCAGTCAGCAGGTGCCCAGGCCCAGTGACAGCACTGATTCACAGGTGCCTCCCCTCAAGATGCGCCCAAAAAGACTGAGGCGCATTTCACAGCTGGAGGAGGAGTCTCTGCAGGCCAATAGGGAGGCAGCTGCAATTATGAAAGCCCCCCTTAACCCTGTAGAGGGCTACAGCACCTACCTTGCTGACCAGCTGCAGAGAATGCAGGAGGGACAACGGGCACTGGCAAAGGATCTCTTTGCTTCTGTGATTCAGAGGGGAAGAAGGGGCCTGCTGACTGAGACCACACACCTCAGTGACATGGCCCAGTCTCCTCCTCCTGCTGCCACATTTTCACCACCTGCAAGGGGCCGTAGAGGGAGCTGTGGAAGGAATGCTGCAGGGAAGCGTGGAGGGAAGGCTTCAAGGAAGACCAGAAAGTGGAGGTTGTTGTAGTACCACAGCTTGGGGTCATGTATGACCTCTGCTGCTGCTTCTGATTTCTGGGATTTGGGGACCAGATTGGGATCCCAATTAGAGGAACTCCTCATGTTATTGATTGTTTTGTTTATCATGGTGAAATCTGCCTTTGGGGTCCAAAGTCTGCATATATTTGGCTGATTGCTCAATTGTTGCCCTTCATGTTAATTTTTTTGATCCAGAATAAATGGAGATTAAATTTAAGTTAAATTCTTGTCTATGTGTTTTTCTGGTGAATAGCCATAAAACATTTCAGAAATACAATGTGTAATTAACAAAGGACACAACCTCCTTGAGGGGGGGGGGGGGGGAAATAATGTTGTTGTGATAACTTGATAAAAATAAAAATGAAAATTTAAAAAAAAAAAAAGATGTGTAATACAAAACATAATTTTTGAGATCTGGCTTTTTTTTTTTAAAAAAAGGATTATTCAAGAGATCACAAGCAAAAAATAAAAGAAGTCAGTATGGGAGAACTCTGTCTAAAGACCATCATCAAAACAACATCTTTATTCTAGCAATGGAACAAAGAAAAAAATGCGCTGCAATAAACGAGGCACTAATTTTCAAAATGTAGAATGTGCCATCTCCATAACGAACGCTAGTTTTACCAGAACGAGCGCTCCCGTCCCCTAATTTAGTCTGAGTATGCGTGGATTTTTAACCGATGGACGTGCCTACAGACGATCGTTTTTTATCTATCGGTTAGGCATCCATCAGATAATTTTAAAGCAAGTTCCATTTTTTTTAACCGATGGATAACTAATCAATGGGGCCCACACACGATCGGTTTGGTCTGATGAAAACGGTCCATCAGTACTCAGTTCCCTTTGCAGGACTAGAGCAGCCGAGCCGCCCGAGCCAATTCTTCACTAAGCGGCGATGCCCAGCTCGAGTCACTGTCAGGGGCAGGCATACCTTAGTTATCCTTTAAGTTATTGGCCGCTTCCTGTATATGGATTCATCGGGTAGTGTGCGGGTATTCCGTCACTTCCTCGATGCCGCAATGCTTCTTTCTAAATCCCGCGATAACTCGTGGCAGACCTCCGCAAAGTCTCCTGGGAACAATGACAAAGGCTCCCAGGAGACATTGCGGCATCGAGGAAGTGACTGAATACCCACACGCTACCCGATGAATCCATATACAGGAAGCGGCCAGTAACATAAAGGATTGTTAAGGTACAGTGGATCGGAAAAAAAAAAAGCATGCGGTTTAGTAATTATGCATATGAACGTATAATTTAATTTTTTTTGGTGGGGGAGTGGATCTTGGGTGGGAGTTCCCACACTTTTTTCCCCAGGACTTGACCCCTGGTACAGATACTCCAGTCTCTGCTGTGAAACTCTGCAGCTCCTACAGGGTTACCTTAGGTCTCTGTGCTGCCTCTCTGATTAATGCCCCCCTTGCCTGGTTCGTGAGTTTTGGTGTGCAGCCGTCTTTGGCAGGTTTGCTGTTGGGCCATTTGGTTTTGATAGATTTGATGCTCCTAGGGATCATACAAATCTATCATAAAAAAATTATATTTTTTATAACCTAACCCTGACTTGTACTTGTCAAACAACATTGTCCCTTACTTGTTTGGAGAGTTCCTTGGTCTTCATAGCAGTGTTTGGTTAGTGGTGCCTCTTGCTTAGGTGTTGCAGCCTCTGGGGCCTTTCAAAAAGGTGTGTATATGTAATGACAGATCATGTAACAGTTAGATTGCACACAGGTGGGTATCATTTCACTAATTATGTGACTTTTGAAAGGTAATTGGTTGCACCAGAGTTTTTATGGGCTTCATAACAAAGGGGTGAATACATACGCACATGCCAATTATCATTTTTTTATTTCTGAAAAATAGTTTTATGTATATATATTTTTCTAATTTTACTTCACCAACTTAGACTATTGTGTTCTGATCCATCACATATAATTCAGATTAAAAAAACATTGAACTAAAGTCTGTAATGTAACAAAATAGGTAAAAAGCCAAGGGGGAAGAATACTTTTGCAAGGCACTGTATCATAGCTCAGTGAAGGTTACATTTGCCTCTTTTCATAAGCCAACTATTCAGGTTTCCTAATTGCTTTAACCACATGCACTTAATGCCTTTAAACCCCCTTCCTGCCCAGGCCTATTTTTAGCTTTCACCACTATCACACTTTAAATGACAATTGCGCAGTCATGCAACACTCTACCCAAATCAATTTTTTATATTTTTTTCTCACAAAAATAGAGCTTTATTTTGGTGGTATTTAATCACTGCTGGGGTTATTATTTTTTACTAAACATACAAGAAAAGACCGAAAACTTTGAAAACAAAAAAAACTGTTTTCATACTTTGTTACAAAACAGGGGTGCCCAACCTTTTGAAGCGCAAGGGCCACTTAAGCGACTTGGTAACTGGTCGCGCGCCACAATGAGCGGAGCGGGCGGATGCCACTCCTTAGAGGTGAATGGAGGGTCCAATTGGGTCAGACTGACTGTGTAAAAGGGGCCCATGTTTGCTTTCACACTGATGCGCTGTGGTTTACTTGCACCGTGGGTGCAACAGAGTGTACATTTGGCTTTTCTGCACATTGCAATAGACTTCTATTATATTCTGAAGAGTTGGTGCACTTTCAGAAAGCTTACCAAACTCGCAAGTAATAATAGAAGTCTATGGCTCAGTGCAGGTAACCCGCACCAGCACTGCTCTGCATCTGTGGATTTGTTTGAAAGCAGCCCAGTAACCACCAGAGAACAGATATGCCCATATATACACTTTGATTTTAGTAATAAACTGACCTTTAATAACAGTATTCTATTCTATCCCAGAGCAGGAGGTCGTGGGCCACATCAGAGGGCTCCGCGGCCACTGGTTGGGCACCCCTGTTATAAAATATTGCAAGGTAATTTTTCTTCTTCATTAATGTGCGCTGATGAGGCTGCACTGATGGGCACTGACAGACAATGATAGGCTGCACTGATGGGCACTGATAAGGCGGCACTGATAGGTGGAACTGATAGGTGGCACTGATGGGCACTGATAGGTGGCACTGGTAGGTAACACTGATAGGCAGCAGTGATGATGAGGCACTGATGGGCACCAATTGCCAGCACTGATCGGTGCTCAGTGTGCTCCTGTACCTTTAAGAAGGGGTGGGCTCCCCTTCAGTCCACCTGCCCTCACCTATCCATCAGAATGCATGTGCTTCCACTGTGGGGACACTCATTAGTTAGCATTAGGTACCACAGATACCAGGGTGCCATGGCGTGGCTCTGTGGCTTACGCATGCATTTGCAAATGCGTGCGGACTAAACCCCTGTTTTTAACACATACTGTTAGACAGGTTTAATTGGTTGTCTGCGAGCTGGTCGGTAAGTAAGCTTGTTTTATTCCCATGGATTTAAGCCATGTCCCTGCTTATATCTTATGTAGCCTTACAATGCTGCTTACTGCGATGGCCAGCTATAGATGGGGCAGTGGGGTCTTTTGTTTTACTGTCATGTGTATTGGTCAGGCAACGCACTGACACCTTTGCAGCCATTGAGCTACCTGCTGGGTGCTCATTGTGCTCCTGTACCTTTGAGAAGGGGTGGGGCTCCCCTTCAGTTCACCTGCCCTCACTTATCCATCAGAAGGCATATGCCTCCACTTTGGGGACACTCATTTGTTAGCGTTAGGTACCACAGATACCAGGGTGCCGTGTGGTGGCTCTGTGGCTTATGCATGCATTTGCAAATGCGTGCGGACTGAACCCCTGTTTTTAACGCATACTGTTAGACAGGTTTAATTGGTTGTCTGCGAGCTGGTCGGTAAGTAAGCTTGTTTTTTTTCCCATGGATTCATCCATGGCCCTGTTTATATCTGATCGGCGCTGATAAGTGGCACTGGTGGACATTGATAGGTGGCACTGCTGGGCACTGATCTGTGTGAGGGACTGATGTCCTGACAGTAGCCGGTGACCTGGCCGATTACCAGCTCTGTTTACATCACGTGATCAGCTGTCATTGATATGTAACCTCTGAGGGTATAAATAAATAAATATTTAAAGGGGGCGTACCATCATCCAGAGTCTAGATAAATAGAGTTTGGCTCTGAGGTCCCCAAACCAAGGAGCCAACTAAGGGGGAGTTGTGGGCCATTGTTGGACTATTGCGGTACTAGTAGCATAGGTATACAGTGTACAAGGAAACAAGTAAATAATAAAAAAACATTTTTATTGGGTACAGTATCAATAAAGACACAAAAGGGGTACAGGGTTAAAAAATAAAACAAACAATATACGACCAACATAGCACCAGTATAGTAGTCCCCACAGGGGGGGAAAGCATAATGGGTTGAAAGTCATATGGGGCCTCTTTACTAGTTTCGCGGCTTCGGCCGCTTCATCAGAAGAGCGTCTAAAATCAAAAATTAGAATGACAAGGGTCAAACAATAATACATGAACAACAATTACAAAAATTAGGTTGGGGAACACAAAGACTTAGCTGCTCACCTAAAAGCCTCCCTCACCGAGCCAGCGGGGAGGACGGTAGCCACCACATAGGGTCCCGAGTGGCGGACAAGGGGTACGTGTATGGGCAAATGGACCTTCTAGCAGGTAAATAGGGTGAAAAGGTAATTAGTATGATCGGCCCCAGCTTCGGATAGGGGGAGGGGGTGAGTGGATGGATTTGTAGGTGTAATACACGGTGTGGACCGGTGATAAAAATTACATGTGATGTGAAGGTTGTCAAAGAGGTGATGAGGGGTGATGATGGGAAGCAATTGAGCACAGAGGGGGGGGAAAGGAGGGGGGAGGGGAAAATAGGGTAAAAGAGGGGGTGAGGGGTGAGGTGAATCAAGAAACAATATAGGAAAGTGAACAAGGGCAACGAAGTAAAAAGAAAGTGAAAATTGTGAAGGGATTACCTTGAATGCAAGGAAGTGTAGTGCGAGTAGGGGGCCCCCGGGAACGAGAGCCCAAATTGAGATATCTCGGGCCACAGATAACTTCCGCGGGGGGGACCAGGGTAGTGGACCCCCGAAGGGGGGGGGGAACCACATAGGGTCCCGTAGTGGCGTCAGGGTGGTGACACCATCCAGTGGCACCTGGATAAGAGAAACAATATAAGGTGAAATGGTAGTAATTGGGGACGGGGGGAAAAAAAGGGGAGGGGGGAAGGGGAGGATTGTTTGGGGGGGAGGGGGAGAAGGGGTGGGGAAAAGGGAAGGGACGGGAAGAAGGGATGGGGAGGGGGAGAGGGAGGAGGGAGATGGGTTAGGGGGGGAGGGGGGGAAATTTGGAGTGGGTAAGTGGGAAGGCTGGGAACAGGTGGCAAGGTATACTAAAATGAGAGGTTGACGGTCTTACTGTGAGCCTGGTAAGGCCCCAGGAAACCCGGGGTCCAGCGTCCATTGACAGGCAGGCAGGTGGATGTCTGCCTTTAAACCCCCTGGCCGACCAGCTGATGGTGTCAGCCGACGCTGATGGAGGGCGTCACTGGGTATGGGCGTGTTCATGACGTTGGCGCGGTGGTCTGCGCATGCGCCAGGCAAAGGTATCCCTCGATGTAGGGGCGGGTGTCCAAAGAGAAACATCTCCGTGGAGGACACCCCCCCCCCGTGAGGCGGGGCTGAAGTCCCCACGGGGATGATCATTGGACAACCAGAGGGGGCGCCCAGGGCTAACCGAGCCAACCCGCAGGGAGTGGGAGTGGTGAGCAGCGAAGTCTACATAAGTGAGATGTAAAATATATAACAATTCATGTGAAAACTGGTAGAGAGAAATAGAAATAAAATTTGAAAGAAATACATATAATGAAGTTCATAGGGTCATATAATAAGGTGTCCCATGGGTAATGGGCATCAAGTTGGACTTAAGGCAGCATCTAAGCAGCGCTTGAGGCATGTGTAAGATAGGGACAAATAACCTAGGAAGGTATAGTCCATGGATCCCACTGCAGGTGACATGCATGGGAAATACTGGGACAGTCCCCGCAATGGTAGTTGCATAGGGAGAGCTCAGTATAGAGTCTGGACATATGGAGATTATGCGGTCCAGCCTGAGGGTAACTCAGGCTAGGGACCGGAGGGACAAAGCCACTTCTCATGTCTAGATTAGGCATAGCGGACAGCAAAGACAAATGCCAGAGTCATACCTAGAAAAGTCATAAGCTGGGAATCATTGAGGTAAAGCAAAATATGATCAGAGGATACTCCCCAGTAAATATACTGTAGAGTATTGTGGGTGGAATGCGAGGGGTACGAGGGGTGGGGGCGTAACCAACCCCCGCAACACTTGTCACAGACTTGTAACAATTCATGTGAAAACTGGTAGAGAGAAATAGAAATACAATTTGAAAGAAATACATATAATGAAGTTCATAGGGTCATATAATAAGGTGTCCCATGGGTAATGGGCATCAAGGTGGACTTAAGGCAACATCTAAGCAGCGCTAGAGGCATGTGTAAGATAGGGACAAATAACCTAGGAAGGTATAGTCCATGGATCCCACTGCGGAACAGTGAGCCGGGGGATCACAGCACCCAGATGGAGCAGGTGACATACACTGGGGAGGATGGGAAATACTGGGACAGTCCCCGCAATGGTAGTTGCATAGGGAGAGCTCAGTATAGAGGGGGGATGTCCTCCACGGAGATGTTTCTCTTTGGACACCCGCCCCTACATCGCGGGATACCTTTGCCTGGTGCATGTGCAGACCACCGCGCCGACGTCATGAACACGCCCATACCCAGTGACGCCCTCCATCAGCGTCGGCTGACACCGTCAGCTTTGTCGGCCAGGGGGTTTAAAGGCAGACATCCACCTGCCTGCCTGTCAATTGACGCTGGACCCCAGGTTTCCTGGGGCCTTACCAGGCTCACAGTAAGACCGTCAACCTCTCATTTTAGTATACCTTGCCACCTGTTCCCAGCCTTCCCACTTACCCACTCCAAATTCCCCCCCCTCCCCCCCTAACCCATCTCCCTCCTCCCTCTCCCCCTCCCCCTCCCTTCCTCCCATCCCTTCCCTTTTCCCCACCCCTCCTCCCCCTCCCCCCCCCAAACAATCCTCCCCTTTCCCCCCCTCCCCTTTCCCCCCCCCCGTCCCCAATCACTACCATTTCAGCTTATATTGTTTCTCTTATCCAGGTGCCACTGGATGGTGTCACCACCCTGACGCCACTACAGGACCCTATGTGCCCCCCCCCCTTCGGGGGTCCACTACCCTGGTCCCCCCCGCGGAGGTTATCTGTGGCCCGAGATATCTCAATTTGGGCTCTCGTTCCCGGGGCCCCCTACTCGCACTACACTTCCTTGCATTCAAGGTAATCCCTTCACAATTTTCACTTTCTTTTTACTTCGTTGCCCTTGTTCACTTTTCCTATATTGTTTCTTGATTCACCTCACCCCCCACCCCCTCTTTTACCCTCTTTTCCCCTTCCCCCCTCCTTTTTTCCCCCCTCTGTGCTCAATTGCTTCCCATCATCACCCCTCATCACCTCTTTGACAACCTTCACATCACATGTAACTTTTATCAGCGGTCCACACCGTGTATTACACCTACAAATCCCCCCACTCACCCCCTCCCCCTATCCAAAGCTGGGGCCGATCATACTAATTACCTTTTCACCCTATTTACCTGCTAGAAGGTCCATTTGCCCATACACGTACCCCTTGTCCGCCACTCGGGACCCTATGTGGTGGCTACCGTCCTCCCCGCTGGCTCGGTGAGGGAGGCTTTTAGGTGAGCAGCTAAGTCTTTGTGTTCCCCAACCTAATTTCTGTAATTGTTGTTCATGTATTATTGTTTGACCCTTGTTATTCTAATTTTTAATTTTAGACGCTCTTCTGATGAAGCGGCCGAAGCCGCGAAACTAGTAAAGAGGCCCCATATGACTTTCAACCCATTATGCTTTCCCCCCCTGTGGGGACTACTATACTGGTGCTATGTTGGTCGTATATTGTTTGTTTTATTTTTTAACCATGTACCCCTTTTGTGTCTTTATTGATACTGTACCCAATAAAAATGTTTTTTATTATTTACTTGTTTCCTTGTACACTGTATACCTATGCTACTAGTACCGCAATAGTCCAACAATGGCCCACAACTCCCCCTTAGTTGGCTCCTTGGTTTGGGGACCTCAGAGCTCTAATCAGCTGTCATTGGCTGACTCGTCCAAAAAATCGCAATAAGTGTATATTAATTGGTTTGTGCATAAGTTATATCGTCTACAGAATAGGGGATATACAGTATTTATGGCATTTTTATTATACATTTTTATCTTACTAGTAATGGCAGTGATCAACGATTTTTAGGGGGATGCGACATTGCGGCGGACAGATCGGACACTTTTGACACTTTTTTTGGGACCATTGACATTATTACTGTGATCAGAGCTACAAATAGCCACTGATCACTGTATAAATTACATGGGGGAAGGGGTTAACACTTTGGGGCGATCAAGGGGTTAAGTGTTCCCAAGGGATCAGATGCAGTTCTGTGAGCTTTTCTTCTGCACTAAAAATGAATGCACAGTGTTTTACATGTATTCCAATAGTTCTAGTTTCTGCGGTCAGTTTCTGCAATGGAAACTGACCGGAAACTGACTGGAACTGACTGCACTGGTGTGAACTAGAGCCATTGGAATACACGGCAAACACTGTGCATGCATTTTTAGGGCCAGTTCACACCACAAAATGCACTCATATGTTCTGGATCAGTTTTTTCTTACAGTTCATACAACGCACAGTTACAGTGCAGTTCCAGTGCATTATTTAAACAATTTGCTATGTTTCAGTACAAATATAAAAGAATAATGGCTGCGCTGCAATGTAAAAAATAACAAAGCATGAAAATTTGTGATTGACAACAAAAAGACACCCTGTATGTGTATTAAAGATCATCTACTCTTCACCCTCTAATGGAGAAGAAGTAGATGAAATGATAAAATAAATAATCCTAAAGCCCAATGAGTGCCTGTCAGTGGAACATCTGAATGACACTAACCATTCGCAGGAAACTGTCACATCTATGTGTGATTAGTAACGAAAAATACAAATGAATGACAGTGTAAACAAAAGTTAAATGAAATTGTAGTCCAAAATAAAGTCCAATAAATCCAGTGCTCATAAGTTCCTTTCCAAACGTGAAATGCAATGGTGAAAAATGAAACACCCAAGGAAAGTGTGATGATCCCCAATGGATAGAAAAGCTGCCACCACAGAAATCACTGCCGCTTACGATAAACAAGATCAAAATAGCTTATGGCACATAACCCAGCCACGGTCTCTGCTCTTCCCAAAACAAATTCCTCGACAGTCCAATGCACATGAATGCCGGTATGAATGGAAACTCAATCCACCAATCAATCAACATGAGATGGAGCAAAGAGAGGAGAGGCTCACACAGCTTAAAAGCACTTTATTAAACTTTAAAAACAAAGATCCACTCACATTTGTGTAGAAATATAAATAGCGTGTCAATATGTAGAAAAGCCGGCCGGCTTCAACAGCCCGTATGTTTCGGGACTCTGCGTGGTATAGTTTGCGGTATCCTCAGCACACCGCTCCTCCCTATGTCGTTTCGTCATAAAAGACGTCGTCCATGGGCACGAGCGGCGTGCTGACACACCGCTATTTGAATTCCACTACACAGGGAACGCCCAGCTCAGAGATCCGGGATTCCCCGACATCATCGCCACCATTTTGAAAATGGGCAAATGTGCCAATAGTGTTAAAATTAATGCGAACATATAATAAAGAAAATAGCCACAAAGCCGATTAAGGTTAAAAGAAATTTTGGAAAAAGAGACCGAAAAGGTAAACGGAAAAAGAGAATAATACTTTATAAATGACTATAAAATATTGGACATTAATTTACTGATAGTGAAACAGTAACATTAGTCAATGTATATACAATGTTCCCATTCGGCTTGAGCTGGGGCTGGCAGCCATTAAAGGCCAGTAGGGCCGCGCATACGTTGGGCAGAAGCCCTGACACCCCCAACAACCTGTGATGTAATAAGAAGCCGAATGGAAAAATTATAATAAAAATGGAATAAAAAAATATAAAGATGAAATTAAAATATACACATTAAAAAAACTTTATGTAAAGAGAAAATTTAAAAATAGCTAGTTCAACTAGACACGGGCTTTAAGGACTATCTGGATGTATGGAAGCTCCCCAATGCATTGGCCAGTGAAAACATCCACACGCAGATATGGTATGTCCAAACTAGACTTTTTTTCTAATGCGTACTTCTTCATAATCAAATCATACAAGAAAGGAACGCCCTTGTCCCAGCCAATCATATCTAAGTTATTAGGTTATACAAGTAATATTCGTCACAATTATACATCGTGTGTAAAATATAACAATCTGTCTTCTGGGTGCCTGACTGAATCTGGTTTCTACTGCAGCCTTTCTAATGTTATGTTCTTTGCCTAGGACACAATAACATGGCATTGTTCTTTAGCTTTTGTGTAACTAATCCTAGAAGCTCAAGGATACATCTTTATACAAGCATTATTCACTATGGGGGAATAAGCCTTATAATGCATTGATATTATGGGGGGGACTCTAGAATTTCAGTGCATTGATATTATGGGGGAACTCTAGCCTTTCAATCCCTCCTTTTATCACATAGGCCCTAGCCTACGCGATCACTCATTATACCATTTCTGCTCTATGGTCAACATTGCCATGCTGACCTTCTCACCCCTTTTCACATGGGGTTAGTCATTTTCCTGGGATTGTAATAAGGAGAAAATAACATGTAACAATCGGTGTCAAAGAAAAATATTTTGCAACTTGGGCCAATGTGGAGTTGGAAGTGGTCTGGGACCGAAACAGGGGGAGCAAATTGGGGGCCAGTCTTTGACAATGTTCAAGGTAGTTGCACTGTGACCTGTTCCAATCCTTGGATTAAGTTCTCCAGTTGTGCGGCTTGTTGGTCCCTCCTTTTCTGCTCTTCTGTTGGTGCCTCTGGAGTTGGAAGGGGAAAACGGGGGGTCTTTTTTATCAGGGATGCACAAATCCATTGTGGTCCCTGGTAAGTAAGTACAGCCGTTCTGGAGACCTTTTTCTACTTCGTGTGGGCCGGTGTAAACGGGTCCTATATGTTGTTTCACTGCGAGTTTTTTTATTGGGACTTTGTCTCCCGGTATGACCCGGTGGATAGGATCTGTGGAAAGAGGAGGAAAGGTGACAGCCATTGCTTCATAACTTTCGCTAAGTGTACTTACCAGATTTCTCACGTACTCTTCCTGTAGGGAGTAAAGGTTAGGATCCACTTGGGGATCTTCATTTTCCATAAACCATTTCCTCTTTTGTACTGGCCTACCCATTAAAATTTCATAAGGAGAAAGTCTTTTCTTGAACTAGGGGTGTTTCTGATTTGGTATAGTATCGAGGGTAAGTGTACTAGCCAATCTTTTAAAGTTCCTTGCGTGGCTTTCCTATTTGCAATGGACAGCCCCACCTAGGGATGATTCCCTGCGTGAGTATGTGCACTTCTGTCTGTGTGTCTTCTCCTGTGGTTTTGAATGCTTCCACCCATCCACGATGACCAAAAGGTATTCTTGTCCCTTTCTTTGGCATGTGGGTGAAATCTATTTGCAGATGAGTGAAAGGTGTAGTAGTATACAGGAGGTGTTCATGTTTTACCTTGTGTGGTATGTTTGCATGTGATGTGATGATACATGTGATCAAGGATGGACTGGACATTGGGACTACAGGGAGTTTCCCGGTGGGCCGATTGCTCAGTGGGCCGGCCTCAGTGACAGGGGACCGCCCCCCCTTCGGTCCTCTGTCTCTCCCTTCCCGCAGCACTCACCTTTGGGGAACAGAGAAGCAGGGGGAGGACCAGAGGAGCAGGGGGAAGGGAACAGACAGCTGACTCAACAGCTTTGGGGGGGGGGGGAGGCACCAAACTGATTCTTTGCCCCGGGTGAAATATTGTCTAGCTTCCCCACTGGTACTGCCTATAAGAGTACCAGTACCAGCCGTTCTACTCCAATATAGTAGAACGGCTAGTGGCTAGTGAAGGGGGAGAGGGGGCTTGGGTGGCCGGGGGAGGGGGGTGTGGGATTTGTCCGGCCGCCATGGGAGAGACATGTCAAAGTGGGCCAGTCTGGATGAAGTCCAGGGCCAAATTTTTGTCCCAGTCCAGCCCTGCATGTGATGCACCGTGACACATATGCTTTTAACAAGCTTGGGTATTTTTGCGACAAAGAAATCCTTCAGTAAAATGTGTTCTGCCAACCTCTATGACCTACCCCATGGTATTGGGCCATAAACAAAGATGCACTAGCTGTGGGGATGCATCATGTCCTGTCTTCCCCTCTTTGAGGAAAAGTCCATTTGGCATGTGTCTGGAGATCTAATAATGAATGATCTAGCAGTGCTATTTAAGGTGTTTAGTACTGACATTTTGGTACGTGCTGGCTGCTCTAGTAGCTGACTCTGCAAATGCACTCTAATAACAGCAGAATCTACAAAACCCTTGTGTACATCAGATAAAACAGTGAAAGTCATAAATGACCTGGGTGTCCCGTTGAGCAATGTGTATACAGTCATGCTGTGACTCTACCTCACCCTGTTCTATTTAATCCCCAAAAAAAAGGTATTAAAATCCTAGCTTTTGGAATAACTCCGTATCCGCCCAAACTTTGAGCAGACAGGTGTGAATATTTTAAGTACCATTGTAGTTGGTCTGCCCAGGGTAAAGGATGTTGCCATCCCCTACCACCATTGCTCAGGAGGCATACCCTGAACCTGAACTGGGACCACTCTTGGGGAAAAAACCCCCACAGGGCAAAGCTCTCCACCATGTTTTTTTTGGCGAGGACACCTGTCATAATGTTACAAATGTCCCCTGTGTAGCGCTACCCCCTCAGGAGCCGCTGGTTGATTTGGGATCAGCGTATTAAGTTACCTCTAATCGTTGTCTAGGTGTGATGGTAGTGAGTAGAGCAGTAAATGAATGTCCAATCAGCGAAGTAGGTTTTCTGAATGCTTTATTTCTCGGCCCAACACGACCAACATCAACATGAGGTAGGACAGAAAAGGTTGATGAAGTAAAGAGAACCTTTCAGTATCAGGCCCGGATAAGAGGAAAGCAATCCTGCTCTCAGTAGTAGTAGTTACAGTTCGTCGCCACTCCAGCCAGAGTGGGTGAAGTGCCTCCGGACAGACTCCTGCCACGAGCCTGGCAGCCGAAGTGTCACTTTAAGGATGTTGGGAGGAGCAGGCCTCTGCCACAGACCTGGCTCTGATTGAATTAAGATGCCAGTTGAGGCCTCTGCCATAGGCTCAATGCTGACAATGTGAACGCAGAGCGAATCTTCCCAATAAGTCACGTTAGGGTCACCGTCTGACAGTTTCAGCGTACCTGTCAGTAACCGGTCACCAGATCCCCGATGGTTCGTTCAAGTCTCTCAGAAAACTTGCCTCCGGGTTCTCCTTGAGCCGATCCCGCACTGCACAGCACGTAGCTTAGGATCTCTTCAGTAGAGCTGGGGAACCAGTAAGTCACTGGGGCCCCTGGTAGCATCAGTTGCTCCAGGCCATGAGGGCCCAGAGTCAGGAACTCCGCGTTGCGCGCGACCCCAGGCCAGGTAGGCCATAGTGGTGGGGCCTGCAATGTGTGCACACCCTAAAGGTGGGTGCCGCACCTGAAACCAGGAACCCGCAAAGAACCAAGAACAACGGCTTCCGCCACAGAAATACTCCCTCCCAGCATGCATAGCAAGGCTTAACTCCTCTCATTGGCTGCTGGGAAAAAGCGGCTCAGCCTTGACCTCTCTGGCGCCACCTGCCGCCCACGGATGGTACCACATCCCTAGAACGCAGTCTGACCCACAGAACAATCCAGATTTAACATAATTCGGAATGAGGGCAAATTATCTCTCTCATTCCCCACTAACTTTAGCGCAATTATTTTCTTTTTCCATTTGTTAATTTTGTTTATACACAACCTAATTGCTGCTTATTAATCCCGACCGCTCATCTTAGCGCAGTTGTTTCCAACTATTTTTCAACTTTAGCGTAGTGCCTTTACTGAAAGTAAGGGGGCGCTACACCTGCATACAAACATAGCGAGGAGGCCAAGTCTGGGTGCTACAACCACAGCACTTTTCAGATACCTTTACTCGGGCACCCGGATATATCTTTTATATTTCTGGAAGGGAGTTTTAGCTTTTGGTGACACCTTTGGTAACAGGTAAAACAAGAAGTGGTATATTATAAAAACCAACTGTGGTGAACCCTGTGTCTATCCCATGTTCATTTACCAGGGCAGCCATAACTGTTTGTGACTGAAGACATGTTCCATGTGTCAGGTTGTAGGGCTGTGGAGGTGTCAGAGTGGCTGGCAGACATAAAAGGTCACATTGATTCCAAAGTTGCCCCCTGTGGACCACTTGTTCTTCTCATTCTGGGGTCCTTAAAGTTGAATTACTTTTCCCAGCTATACTGGGCCAGAACTAGGTGGAATCTGTGGATTCCTGTGGCTTGCACTAGGGCAATTTTGAACTTGGCATCCTTCTTCTCCCATCTGCTCTGACCCTAGCGTGTTCTGCCATTTCCAATCCATCTCTTTCCAAAAAACAGGACGCTACATACATATACTATGTTTAGAAAATTGCAAAGAAACTGCGCTAAAAATACCATAAACAGAGAAAAGTGAAAAGAAGGGGGAAAAAAACCCTACAACCAAAATGACAGTCTAATCACTCCGAGTAATGCGATTAGCATGTAAACAATAAATAAAGTAAAAAATATGGGAAATATATAAATCGCGCTGACTCTAAACATAAGAACTTTTTAAAACGCACAAGGCTGTGATTTAAATGTGAGTGACATACAATGCTATATATAGCTCACAATTACACCAAAAATAATTGAATTTGATAGCCACTAGAGGGCACTGTGTAACAATCTCAAAACCCCTCAGTGTTGATAAACAGTGATATAATAATACCAACAAAGGAATAAATTGTATACATCTCAATCAAAAAACATATATAAAAAAATAAAAAATAAAATGTGAAATTATATTAGAAGATTATAAACTATGGTGATATAGTCCATAAATTTTAGCAAATGTATAAACAAACACCAGTGATTTGTGCCAAATTTCATATAGGTTAAAAGCGTGTCCAAAAAAACTGTGATATGTCCTCCACCAGTTTATGGATTGGCTCCTTACCAGAACTCCATGATCCCTTATTACAGGGTATCATAAACAGCATAAAAAGGGTAATCACTCCTGGTCACGTGGTTCACACGTATATGATCCAATTGGGTCTCATTCACAAGTGGTTCCACCGGCAAACATGCCCACCATGTAAAAATAAAAAATGCACTTACAGAAATGCAGTTAAAAATCGCCTTGAATCTAATGTGCCGGCCGGAACACAAATTCATAGACACCTGGAAGAAGTATGTTTTTTACGAAACGGACATAGGGCGGAGCGGCGCGCTGTCGTCACCCAAGAAGCTCCAAACGTATCACCAGTGGATGGGTGACTATGAATTTGTGTTCCGGCCGGCACATTAGATTCAAGGTGATTTTTAACTGCATTTTTGTAAGTGCATTACTATTTTTTAATAAACCTTTTTACTCATTTAATACACTATGTGGAGCTATTATTATTATTTTTACATGGTGGGCATGGTTGCCGGTGGAACCACTTGTGAATGAGACCCAATTGGATCATATACGTCTGAACCACGTGACCAGGAGTGATTACCCTTTTTATGCTGTTTATGATCCCCTGTAATAAGGGATCATGGAGTTTCAACCTATATGAAATATGGCACAAACCACGGGTGTTTGTTTATACATTTGCTAAAATGTATGGACTATATCACCATAGTTTATAATCTTCTAATATAATTTCACATTTTATTTTTTATTTTTTTATATATGTTTTTTGATTGAGCTATCTGTTCCTGGGGTCGATCTCCAGGTTGTTCTGTAAGAAAAGGAAAGACCCCCTTTATTCCAAAAACCCCGGATACTGACCTTTTTTTAACCTCTTCCATAAATTTAGTTGTATTATATGTAGATATAGGAACCAATAAGCAGGGGCTGCCTTATTCTAAATTTTACAACATTTCTTCATATATTCTTCATCATGAGTACCTGGGGGATAGTTGTGTTTTTTTTTGCATTCCACACATTTTCTTAACCTCCTCCCATTGCTTCTCGGAGCAGGGTCCCGTGGGGCCCATACCCGGTAGGTGTAGTTGGTGTGCTCATTGCTCAACATTAGACCAGAATGGATTAACACAACTATTTCCCTGTGTACCCTTAACAAACTCTATGGGGGAAGGTTGGTCCGGCTCACCTTCCGGCCCGTCCTTTCCCATCACACCACCCATTATAAGCCAACGTCCGAGGGTGTCAGGGTCCTCAAAGAATTAGGACAAACAACACAGAGCTCCCTGTGGTTGTTGTTTATAATTTGCACTATTTCTCTGGGGGTACACCCAAGGGGGAATCCTCCAAAGTTATGCAAATTGTATCTCAGGGATTGATGACCCAATGGCTCATCCCTGAAATACGGTCCTTTTCCGAATTTGTTGTAATATCCTCCCGGAACAGCGGCTACCAATCGTAATGTGTTAGAATTTTTAAAACATATAAACAGTAAGCCAGTTAAGCAGTAATCACATTTAGATGTCATATATACATGTATATACTTTCAATCATATAACAACTTTTAAAAACATATAAACAGTGGCCAATCAAGAAAGAAATCATGATTATATAACCTCTTAGAGATCCATACATCCGTCCTTTATAGTGGGAGACAATAATAGCGCTCTCACTCCCTACTCTAGTCCGGCCATCCAGGCGGGACAATATACCGTATTTATCTGCGTAGAACACGCACAGGGGTATAAAACACACCCTTACTTTAAGAGGGAAGTTTCAGGAAAAAAATCTTTCCACAGCCCTCAGCGTATAACACACAGGCACAGTTTACCCTCTATTTTCAGGGTAAAAAAATGAGTGTTATACGCCAACAAATACAGTATCTCTCAAACTAAGTCTGGCCATCCAAGAGGGACAATATCTTTTACCTTTATTCCGGCCATCCAAGTGGGAAACATATCTCTAATCCACACAACCCTTACATCTACCACAGGGAAGGCCAACCTAGCCCCCTGGACATAAAATAATAAAAAAAAAAAAAAACCTGTATGCGATCAATCGCTGACAGAGTTAGGCCTGGTACACACGATAGGATTGATCCGCGGATACGGTCCGCCGGACCGTATCCGCGGATAAATCCTCTGGCGGATTTGGATCCGTTGGCATGTACTCACCATCGGATGCAAATCTGCGCGGAATTCAACCGCGGTGACGTGTCGCGCCGTTGCCGCGATGATGACGCGGCGACGTGCGCGACGCTGTCATATAAGGAAATCCACGCATGCGTCGAATCATTACGACGCATGCGAGGGACGGGTTCGGACGGATCGATCCGGTGAGTCTGTACAGACCACCGGATCGATCCGCTGGAGCCGATTCCAGCGAAAAGATTTGTTAGCATGCTAACAAATTTTTATCTGCTGGAAATCGGAAATATCCGCGGATAAATATCCGCTGGAACGTACACACCAGGGGATCTATCCGCTGAAACCGATCCGCTGAGATTTTTCAGCGGATGGATCCTCTCGTGTGTACGGGGCCTCAGTGAATATTGTTCACAAATAAAATCTTTACAAAGATCTTCACCTACCTGCAAGACGACTGCCCCACCCTCGTCGCCATCTGTAAGGTTGCTGGTTCAACTAGACCCAGGCTTTAAGGACTATCTGGATGTATGAAAGCTACCCAATGCATTAGCCAGTGAAAACATCCACACGCAGATATGGTATGTCCAAACTAGACTTTATTTCTAATGCATACTTCTTCATAATCAAATCATACAAGAAAGGAACGCCCTTGTCCCAGCCAATCATATCTAAGTTATTGGGTTATACAAGTAAAATTTGTCACAATTATACATTGTGTGTAAAATATAACAATCTGTCTTCTGGGTGCCTGACTGAATCTGGTTTCTACTGCAGCTTATCTAATGCTATGTTCTTTGCCTAGGACACAATAACATGGCAAGGTTCTTTAGCTTTTGTGTAAATAATCCTAGAAGCTCAAGGATACATCTTCATACAAGCATTAATCACTATGGGGGAACTCTAGCAAGCCTTATATTATGGGGGGGACTCTAACCTTTCAATGCATTGATATTATGGGGGAACTCTAGCCTTTCAGCTAGTGTGTTATAATTATGAAAAATTAACACCAATTACCTTTTTAATAGTAAAAAGGGGCATATATACTTACACCCCATTAATTGGTCATACCGAATTTAAATGGTTAAACCCACCCCCACCAATTCTACCGCTTGTGTAGACAAAAAAGGGGTAGATTCTATTGGCATGGACTCCATAGACTCACCCGGATGTCTGAGCCAGTACACAACAAACAAAAACATTGAAGTACATCATTGGTTATGCAGCTCAAACATACATGCTTTACCCATTATCTATAAAGGCATTGACATCCGTGTCAACATTTAAGCCATGAGGAGTGTATATTCCTTGTGTACACGCGATATATTCAAGCCATCTCCATTCTAGAGAGCTCTCGCACCAGAGAGCTACCCCTCCAATGGGCTTCGAATTGGTCAATTCCCAAAAAGAGGTTATTGGCTGGATTTCGGTAATGGTGTAGGTCATAATGTTTAGACACTGAATGTTGTTGAAAGCCTGTTTTTATATTGGCGATATGCTCACCCAGCCTAATCTGCA
Organism: Rana temporaria; assembly: GCF_905171775.1. Taxonomy (NCBI): domain Eukaryota; kingdom Metazoa; phylum Chordata; class Amphibia; order Anura; family Ranidae; genus Rana; species Rana temporaria. The sequence goes on from NC_053490.1 coordinate 385,140,532, forward strand.
TTATCCTCTTGGTCCTGCCAATATACTGTAGCCCACACGAGCACTGTAAAAGGTATACTATGCCCGTGGAACTACAGGTAATGAAGGGTTCAATTTTGTGTTCCCTTGAAGTGCTGGTGGAAAAGAAAGAATCTGTTTTCCTTTATTTAATGTGCAAGCCTGGCATCTATGACACTGATGGTAGCCAGACAAACCCTTCTGAAAAAAGGATACCTTCTTAATAGGGGGGTCAACTACATTAGGGGCCACCCTGTCTGAAAGGGAAGCGACTCCCCTAAAGATGACCTGAGGGTTGGCTGGTAAAAAGGTATTAATGGTCCTATCACTATTTAATATGTGCCAATGTTTACAAATCATTTTCTTAATCGCATAATGCTGTGTAGAAAAAGTGGTAATAAAAGGCACCACAGGTGGTTTCTTAACCTTTTGAGTGTTGACATCCAATAAGGATGATCTATCTATCATGGCCACACCCTTCATAGTGGTGTCAAGTCATCCTGGATCATAACCTTTCTCCTGTAGCCTCCCCTTTAGTATTCCAGCTTGGAATCTGTAGTCATCCATAGTTGTGCAGTTCCGTCTCGTAATTTATTTTTTTTTGCTCTTTTTTATTTATTTTTTATTTTCGCTCAGACTTAACTTTCTTGGCGACTTTCTCATGGAAGATGGACCCCCATCGTCTCCGTAGAAGTTTAGCATCATATGCGGATAAGTGATTACTTTTTCTAAATTTGCATGCTAATCGCTTTTTTTTTTTTTTTTATCGTCTACTCTTTTCCTTTTTCCCCTTTTTTTTTGTTGATTTTAATAAGGGATAAGTAGACTTAAAGAAAAGTAAGGGAATACATAAATTGAGCCAACATTGCCCCCCGCCCCACCCCATTATCCCTAACGCCCCCCCACCACACCATCTCGTGACTCCACTGCCCCATCTTTACTAATTTGGACCTATTACTACTTAACCTTTCTATAGCTCTCTCAGATTTTCAGCGAAGCTCCAGGTTTTTTTTAATTCTTTCCAGGTTACACATTTGTCCCTGTGATCTACGTTATCCTCCTCCACCCCGTCCTTCCACCCCTCCCTCCTATATGTATCCTCCACAGAATCCATCCACTCCCAAACTTGTGGACTTTCCACTTCCCTCCACTTCTTAGGTATCAGTCGTTTGGCTGTGTTGGTGGGGAGTCAGGGATCTTTTATATTCTTTTAAGGTCTCTTCCCCCCCATGGAACAGGACAACCCATGGGTCTTCTTTTATCTCTTTCTTAGTTATAACCTTGATCAGTGACAGGATTTTTTTCCAGTAATTTTTTATTTTCGGACAGTCCCACCACAGGTGGCCCATCGTCCCCCTTACTGCGCACCCTCTCCAACATTCCGCTGACTGCCCTTCTCTATAATTGCTGGTTTTGTCGGGGGTAGCATACCAACCCGTTATGCATTTAAAATTCATCTCGGCAGTCCTTACATCTACTGCCGAGGTATGGGTCAGATTGATGATTCTTGCTGCTGACGTTTTCCCTCTAGGTACATCCAATTCTCTTTCCCATTTTAAGATGTATTTTGGTATCTCTGACTCTTCCCCTTTCAACAGAAACCTATACATTTTGGAGATATTACCTTTTGAACTATCGGTTATGCAAAGTTGTTCGATCAGTGTATACTCCTTACGTGGGCGCAGGGGTAGCGGTAGGCGCTTAATAAAGAGTGATAGCTGTATATATCGCCATTCGTCTAACATCATGGATTCTATCTTGGATTTAATCTCGTGAAGTGTCAAAATGTTACCCTTTTGAATTATATCCCTAACCTGGGTTCTATTCCTAATCCAATTTCCACCCACCCCTTTTTGTAATATTCATTATCTTTAAGATCTATCAGTGGGGAATTAAATTTCGATTTCAATTGTTTGTGTAGTCTATCCCAAATTCGTAGTGCGTTAAATGTAATTTCGTGTGTGGACGTGTGTAAGGTTCTATATTGTGGTGGATTCCAAATTATTCTCCCTAGTTGTGCCCTTGCAAGTGCGCATTCAATGTTAATCCATCTTTTGTCATGGTTCTCTTTGGCCCACTCTATAACCCGTGAAAGGACCGTAGCATAGTAATATTTTATGATATCCGGAACCGCCAGTCCACCCACTTTCTTATTCTGTTTTAGTACTTGTGCGGAGATCCTATGTTTTTTATTTTTCCAAATGTAGTTCATCAGCAGAGAATTTCATTTAACAGGGGAATGTAATTAACTCTATACATTTTCTTTAGAGAGTTTGCTAGTTTTATACCCAGATAGTTTATCTCTTTCTGCCAAGAGAAGTTAAACACCTTTTGAAGGTGTCGTTCTTCCTCCTTATGAATATTAACATTCAAGATCTCCGTCTTGGATACATTGGGCCAAATCCACAGCCAGCGGCGCAAATTAAGTTACTCAAAACTTATGTCATTTAAGTTACGGCGCCCTAAGTTGGTGTCGTAAGTGCCGTATCCACAGCGCATTTGTGCACAAAATTGCGCCAGCGTAACTTAAATTCCGAGGCGTAAGGCGGGGTTATTGCAAGTGGGAAGGAAGTGGGCGTGCTTCATTGTAATGAGCCGTGACCCCATGCAAATGAGGGGCCGGCCGTACTGTGCATGCGCGCACGAATCTGCTGCTCACTGCGCATGTGCAGAACTTTGCTCGGCGCAATCAGTGAGATAGGTAAAAGGCCAAGCGTACTTAGTTTGAGGATCGCCCTGTGTATAAAAAGCCCCAGTCAAACACACTTCCCTTGCAAAAGTATATCCCAGTGTTTCCCTTCCATGAGCAATTTGCTTGTGCTCTAAACGTTTGTTGGTGTGTTGTTAAGTTGTGTTTGTGAGAAAAGTGTTTGAGGAGTTGAAGAGTCTAGTTGGTGTTTGTTTTTGATAAGTGTATTTTGTTAATTTGTTTGTTATTGTTTTTGCTTTTTTTTTGTGCTTGTATTTTGTTTGTTTTTTGTTCGTGTTTTATTTCAAATTTATAGTAGCTGTCTGCTTGTGTGTTTAGATTTTTGTCTGTTTGTTGGGTGTATATTTTTGTCTGTTTTTTGGGTGTATATTTTTGTCTGTTTTTTGGGTGTATATTTTTGTCTGTTTTTTGGGTGTATATTTTTGTCTGTTTTTTGGGTGTATATTTTTGTCTGTTTGTTGGGTGTGTATTGGTGATTTTTTTTTGGGTGGTGTCTGTGATGGCCAAGTGCAGGAAGCTTAATTTCACCCTGGGAGAAAAGCGAATTCTTGCTCGGGGCATCGTGCGATATGGGCGATATCTGCATGGCCCTGAGAGCCGGAACACCACCCCGGCCAGGAGGAAGGAGCTCCTTAAACGGATAACGGATCAGGTCAATGCGGCGGGGGGGGGAGACCAGGACCCCCGCTGGCATACAGAAAAAGATTAACGACCTTAGGAGCGTCGTCCGCAATAAGATGGCAAAGATGGACGCCCATACCAGGGGCACTGGAGGAGGGGGACCCTGCCCAGTCAGGCTGACTGAGGAGGAATGGGCAGTGGCCCAGTGTTTCCACCCACAGCAGGTGGTGGGCCTGCCTGGCTATCAGTCAGATGTTCCTGTGAGGACAGGTAAGTTTTTGTTTTTTCTCTCTGGTGATTAGCATGTGTGGGTGGGGGAAGGGAAGATGTGCCAAGTGTGTGGATCCTCAAACCTGTGATTGTTTTGTGTCCTCCACAGATGGCCAGGAGATTGCAGGCCCATCAGGCCAGGAGGTTGCTGGCCCATCAGGCCAGGCTGCTGCACCACTCCCAAGACAGGCTGCTGATGACTCCCAAGAAGGGCAGGATTCCCCAGGGGAGGGGAGTGGCCAAACCTCCCCTCATGAGGAGGTTGAGGGGGAGGAGGTTGAGGGGGAGGAGGATGAGGGGGAGGAGGAAGAAAATATTCAGATTGGCCGGGAAGTCCTGTTGGCGTCTGATATGATGACCTTTGAGTCTTCCCCTGAGGCTACCCCAGAGGCTGGCACCAGTCAGGCCACCATCAGGGGTAGCCCCTCCCACTTCTCCCCCAACAGGCCTCCACCCACAAGGGTCACTCTATCCCCTCCTCCCAGGCCACAAGCCTCAGGGGCAGGCAGGATGGCGACCCAGGACACCATGGAGGTGGCCGAGCGTCTGCCGGTCAGTCTGCTGAGGGACAATAATAAAAAAAAATTATTCAGCGCTGGAATGTAAATATAAACTAAAAAATGCGAGCCAGCACTAAGGTAAATTCAAATAAAACACCTCACATTGACATAAAATAATAATAGTGCAGCGCAAAACAAACAATTTTAAACTATACATACAAAAAGTTAAAACATATGGATATATGATATATAATTAAAAATTATATAATAAAGTCCATATAAAGTGCTCAAGTGCAAAAAGATGATCCAAAACGGAATAAAATAGTGCAAAAATCCAAAGGGTGATATCCAGAAGGAACCTCCACCAAATAGCAGGAATGGCCTCTCACCTTACAACTTCGACCTGCAATAGGTCACAAAGCATAATCAGAGAACCACCTGTTCTCAGAGGACAGCAAGCAATGCAGCAGTAGAACCACAATATCAGTCAGACTCAGGATCAGGACATGGCAATCAGGGCATAAAAAACAAAGGAGAGGAAATCTAGTGCTCTCTGAAGCCAAAATACATTTATTTAAGAATAAAAAACGAATACACTCACTGTATAAGCACTCTCAAACGAGTGCAGCGAAACAGCATAAAACATCCATAAGAGCATGGGTTTCAGTCTAGGGGCATTGAAAAAGTCTAGGGGCATTGAAAAAGTTACAAAACATTGGCGAGGGGGACATTACATCCGCCAATTGAGTCGGCGTGAGTCTTATTGGATATATGAGACTAAAGTATCCTCGCCAGCTGGTTTAAATGTAGAGTTTGACCTTAATTGTTTCATTTCCAATAGATAATCCCCCCTTTCTTATGTATCTGTATATTTTTAAATATTTTTAAATATTTTTAATTATATTTTGTATATATTATATTTTATATATATATATATATATTTTAATATTAATATTTTTATTTTTAATATCCTTAACATTTATGTCCAGTATCTATCTGTTACACGTAGTGTTCCTTTTCGAGACCTTAATGGGTTAATATATAAGGATTTACATATGTGTTTTTGATGTATTTTATGTAATTTGGGTGTGCGATCGTGGCTGACGTCATTTATATTTTTTATGTAAGATTTCTTTTTAAAGGGGTCTTTTTTGCCTTTGAGGATTTCTATCCTTATTGCATATATATAACTTTTGGTATTTAGGAGTCTGCCCTTTGATAGTATTCCGATCGAATGTGTTTCCTTTTTCCCATTATGATCGAATCTGTCACTTTTTTCCATCATGGTGCAGTTTGTGCCTTCCTTTGCTGACAGTCTTTGTTGTCTAATTAGGATTGATGGGAGGGCTTGATTACTAGTGGGTGTGTCATGGCAGCCACAGGCTTCTTATACCTAGACAGCGGGACGTTTGCATGCTGCCTTTTTTCACCCCATGCTGATGAAGTCCCGCTCATAGGGACGTAACGTCGTACGAGGGGAAGGGGCCACATGTGACGTCAACCGCGATCACCGACCTAGACTGAAACCCATGCTCTTATGGATGTTCTATGCTGTTTCGCTGCACTCGTTTGAGAGTGCTTATACAGTGAGTGTATTCGTTTTTTATTCTTAAATAAATGTATTTTGGCTTCAGAGAGCACTAGATTTCCTCTCCTTTGTTTTTTATGCCCTGATTGCCATGTCCTGATCCTGAGTCTGACTGATATCGTGGTTCTACTGCTGCATTGCTTGCTGTCCTCTGAGAACAGGTGGTTCTCTGATTATGCTTTGTGACCTATTGCAGGTCGAAGTTGTAAGGTGAGAGGCCATTCCTGCTATTTGGTGGAGGTTCCTTCTGGATATCACCCTTTGGATTTTTGCACTATTTTATTCCGTTTTGGATCATCTTTTTGCACTTGAGCACTTTATATGGACTTTATTATATAATTTTTAATTATATATCATATATCATATGTTTTAACTTTTTGTATGTATAGTTTAAAATTGTTTGTTTTGCGCTGCACTATTATTATTTTATGCTGAGGGACAATGCCCGGCAGACCCGCACTCTGGATAAAATGCTCCAAAAAATTACCCAGATGGAGCACAGCCTGGGTGTAATGATGGAGGCAGTCGGTGATGTGGCCACCAACTCAGTGGCGGTCATTACATGCATGAACGACCGCCACAACAGGCGTGGCCCGGGAGGTGACTTCCCTGACCCAGGCTGTGCAGGACAATACTAGGTCTGGCCAGGCCAATGCGGCTGCCCTCACTGCCTGTCTCAGTAGAATTGCAGTGGCCTTGGAGGGCAGGGGAGGCTCCTCCTTCCCCTGCTCACCCCCCCAGGAGGCTCCTCCTTCCCCTGCTCACCCCCCCCAGGAGGCTCCTCCTTCCCCTGCTCACCCCCCCCAGGAGGCTCCTCCTTCCCCTCCCCCCAGGAGGCTCCTCCTTCCCCAGCTCACACCCCCCCAATGGACATCCTCCGCGAGGGCGTGCCCGTGCCCGTGCCCGTGGCCAGCCAAGGCGTAGCAATTGCCGCAGATAATTAATTAGCAGGGATACTTTTGTTTTTTTATTTTTATGTTTTTTTATTTTTTTTTATTATTTCATTTGGTATTCTGTACTTATGATTTGATTTATGTGTGTGAATGATGTGTGAATGTGAGGGGGGGGGTGGCACTCCTGATAAAATAAGGGTGTCACCCTCAGTTTTGGTGGAGTAGGGATCCCCAGGACCAGGGAGAAGTGATCCCAGGTTCCTGAATGGTGTATAAATTCACAGTGACATAATTGGAGCCGTGGCGTGGCGTTGCTGCTCCCAAGTACCAAGGGGGGGGGGGGGCATGGATCTAATCCAATTCGATGTGCATGTGATGTGTCTGTGCTAGGGACCACAGTGGCGTGCATTCATGCATTCTCATTGTGACATCATTAATGTGCGTTTACTCTGCAAATATGCATTCTGCGAGGCGTCTCCTGACTGCTGTTCCCTCAGAAGAGGGGGTACCCTGGGTTACTAAAGTCACTATTATAGATAGGGGCATGGATGCCCCTGGCATGGTGGCATACAGATTGTAGTCCAGCAAGTGTGTGTGGTCAGCTCTTCCTTCATGGTATTGCTTTAGCTGACCTTTACACGGCATGTGTAAAATTAGGGCTGCTTTTATAAAGTGTAAAATTGCTCCGGGAAACTAACAGAAGCGCACAGGTCGTAATCTACGCCGCACACACTTAATTTTGTGGATCGCCCTATCTCCCTCATTTGCATCTTTGCCTATCAAATACAGCGGCGTGTCTAGCGTAACTTGCGCACAAAGAAGCGCCGGTGTAATTATTTTAGGTAGGACGGAAATACCGGAATTTCATGCGCATCTCGTTTTGAGGATCAGGCGCAAATATACGCGCCGTGTAAAATTAGAAATCTCGAGTTAAGTCGGCGCATCTGCTTTGTGGATTTGGCCCATGCATTTTAAAATTAGAAACCTCGCCATACTGTTTTAGGTTTGCCATTAGATTGGGGAGTGTGGTTCTGGGGCTGCTTATAAAGAATAAGATATCGTCCGCAAAGGCGGACAATTTGTGCTCCTCTTTTCCTACTCTAACTCCCAAAATATCGGGGTTATTCCGTACCATTGCCAGAAGGGGTTCCAGCGATAGAACAAAAAGGAGAGGGGACAGGGGACACCCCTGCCTGGTCCCGTTCCTCATCTCGAGGGGTGCAGATAGAGTCCCATTGATTTTGATCCTAGCGCAAGGGTGATAGTACAAAGTTTTAATCCTCCCCATCATCCTCGGGCAAATTCCTATGCTTTCTAACGTTTGCATCATGAGCCCCCAGTCTACCCTGTCGAGCGCTTTTTTGGCGTCCACTGACAGGAGTAGACCGGGGGGCCCATTTTCTTTAATTTGTCGAAGGAGAAGGAGTGCTCTGACCCCATTGTCCTTACCCTCCCTGCCGGGTATAAAGCCAACCTGGTCCGGATGTACCATGGTTGTCATTATCCCCTTCATGCGTTCGGCCAGGATCTTGGCATACAATTTTGTATCTGCGTTCAATAATGAAATAGGCCTAAAGCCTGAGCAGAGCGTAATATCTTTTCCCTCTTTTTTTATTACAGTAATGGTTGCTGCCAATGCCTCCCGGCTCATCTCGTAGTCAGCCCCCAACCCATTAAAGTAGTGGTAAAGTCTAGGTATCAGAATGGTACTTAACTTTTGCAAGTATAAGGTCGTAAAGCCATCTGGCCCTGGGCTTTTCCCCTTAACAGAATTTTTTAGGGCGTAACCTATTTCCTCCTCCGTTATAGGCTCGTCCATTTTTACGGTTACGTGATCTTCTATCTTAGGCAAATTTGCTTTCTGTAATACTTCCCTTATTTTGGCCTCTTTCTCACCAGGGTTTCAATTATTTTGTTGTACTGCATAGAGGCCTTCATAATAGCTTCTGAAGACTTCGGCTATATCGCTAGTTGCATAAGCCAGTTCCCCATTCTTTTTTTAATCTTTTCAATAAAGTTTCTTGTTTTCTTTTTTTTTTTCAAATATAAATTTTATTGTTTTCAAAGTGAAAATGAAATAGAAGACAGAACAGCGAAAGTACAGTACATTATAAAAATTTCAAAAAATGGACAAGTGCAGGTACATGGGTGCCACATCATCAATCCAAACCATAGTGCAGCTGGTAGTAATCAGACAAATCGTAAGTGTATGACCTGACTATTCAAGATCTCGTCTGGCGGGATGGAATCATTCTACATCCACACAGCTTCTGGCCTGGCCTACTAACCAGGCCCACGCCGTCTATGAAGCACTTATCTCTGGAGACCCTATACCTGACTTGTGTGTGTATAAGATGAAGAAAGAGGAGAATGGTGAGACAGAGAGGGAGAGAGGGAAAGAACGAAGGGGGGGGGATGAATTAGCGGGGGGAAGAAAGGGGAAGGGAGGGTGGGGGACCTGAGGGGCGAGGACTCCACCGGAAGGGCCCATTCCCCTCCCCAATTGTCATACGTCGTTGCTCATGCTGCCAGCATAGCCACCCCTTCATCCGAATAAATGAACATGGTCCAGAGTCGCCACATTTTGGAGTGTCGTTCCTGTTTGTTTTGAGCCGAATGGACCAGGTCCTCCAGTCTCCTGATCTCCTCCACTCTACGCAGCCACATCCCCATAGTCGGCGGACTAGTATTTTTCCACAAAAGCGGGATGCAAGCTTTGGCCGCATTCAGGAGGTGCCTAACAATCGATTTTTTATAGCTCCGGGCCGAGATTAAGGTGGCATGAAGCAAGATAACAGCTGGGTCGTCCGTAATGTGATGGTCAGTGAATTTCTGAGTGACCGTGCGGACTGACGTCCAGAAGTGCTGCAATAGAGGGCAAGACCAGAAGAGATGAAGGAGGGTCCCCTCCCCCGTCTGGCACCCCCAGCATCTGTTCGAAGTATTCGGGAAGAACTTGTGGAGGTGGCTGGGAGTATAGTACCATCGGGTCATAATCTTATAATTTAGTTCTTGGATCTTGGTGCAGACAGAGGTTTTTAGAGAGAATCCGATAATTGATTGTTTCTGGACGTCGGTGAACGAGCACTGCAGGTCTGATTCGTATCTTTGCAGAAATTGCCTTGTTTTCTTTTTTTGTACTATTCTAGCTAAGTTCTTACTGGGTTTGTTCCCCCATATGTATCTTTCTCTAACCCTTCTGTTTAGTAATTTCTTTGTTTCTTGCTCTGAGAGTGCTCTATATTCATCTCTTTTTAGAGTCAATTCGTGGAGTGTTTCTCTCTTTTGGCCCTGTGTTTTATGGTCTTGTTCCAACTTATAAATTTCTTCAGTTAATGTTTTTAATTTCCTGGTTCTTTCTTTCTTTTTCCTTGCCCCCTCTGCAGTAAAAATCCCTCTTATATATGCTTTGTGGGTGTCCCATAGGGAGGCCCTGGAGATCCCCTCCGTATCATTCTCCCGAAAGTAAAATTCCAGTTCATTTTGAACTCTTCCTACCACCTCTTCATCTCCCAAAAAACTTTCGTCCAGTCTCCCCTCCGGTGGATTTGTTTTCTGTAAAGATGTACTAATTTTTATGGTTATAGGGACGTGGTCTGAGATCGTCATAATCTCAATTCCTGTATCAATTACCCTCTCAAGGAGTCTATGGTCTATGAGGATATGATCTATCCTCGAGTACGTCCCGTGCACAGGGGAGTAAAAAGTGTAGTCGCAGATTTTGGGATGCAGGATTTGCCATACATCTACCATTTGGTTATGTGACATTCGTTGTTTCAGTTCTTTTAACTGCTCACTATTAGTCCCCTGTGCCCGGGACGTGCTATCAAGTACGGGATTCATGCAGAAGTTGAAGTCCCCCATTAACACCACATGCCCTACCTCAAAATCTTTTAATTTTCTTAGGATTTTGCTTACATATTTAACTGGATTCACATTGAGGGCATAAACATGTGCCAGGGTGTAATCCACCCCTCCCAATTTTACTTTCAGAAATAAAAATCTTCCTTCGGGGTCGGTCAGTCTGTCCTCCAATGTGAATCGGACACCTCTCGCAATTCCTATAACGACCACGCGAGACCTCTTTGATATTGTGTCTCCATAGAGCCATATGGGGTAATTAGGGGAATACAACTTTATGTTTGACTCTAATGTTAAGTGGGTCTCTTGTAAGAAGACAACATCTGCCTTATGATGCTTCAATTCGCTGAGAACTTTGTGTCTCTTAACATGAGAGTTCAAACCTCTAACATTGTACGAGAGAAAACTGATTTCTGTCATCTATAGGTTACATAGTTACATAGTTACATAGTTAGTCAGGTTGAAAAAAGACACAAGTCCATCCAGTTCAACCACAAAAAATAAACAAATTTTTTTTTAAAAACACAGTACAATCCCATACACCCAACTTCATACCCACAGTTGATCCAGAGGAAGGCAAAAAACCCCAGCAGAGCATGATCCAATTTGCTACAGAAGGGGAAAAAATTCCTTCCTGATCCCCCGAGAGGCAATCGGATTTACCCTGGATCAACTTTACCTACAAATCTTAGTACTCAGTTATTTTATGTACATTTAGGAAAGTATCCAGGCCTTTCTTAAAGAAATCTACTGAGCTGGCCAGAACCACGTCTGGAGGGAGTCTGTTCCACATTTTCACAGCTCTTACTGTGAAAAAACCTTTCCGTATTTGGAGGTGGAATCTCTTTTCCTCTAGACGTAAAGAGTGCCCCCTTGTCCTCAGTGTTGACCGTAAAGTGAATAACTCAACACCAAGTCCACTGTATGGACCTCTTATATATTTGTACATGTTGATCATATCCCCCCTAATTCTCCCCTTCTCAAGAGTGAATAAATTAAGTTCCTCTAATCTTTCCTCATAGCTGAGTTCCTCCATGCCTCTTATCAGTTTGGTTGCCCTTCTCTGCACTTTCTCCAGTTCTCCGATATCCTTTTTGAGAACTGGGGCCCAAAACCGAACTGCATATTCCAGATGAGGTCTTACTAATGATTTGTACAGGGGCAAAATTATATCTCTGTCTCTGGAGTCCATACCTCTCTTAATACAAGAAAGGACTTTGCTCGCTTTGGAAACCGCAGCTTGGCATTGCATGCCATTATTGAGCTTATGATCTACCAAAACCCCCAAATCCTTCTCCACTACAGATCCCCCCAGTTGTACTCCCCCTAGCATGTATGATGCATGCATATTCTTATTCCCTAAGTGCATAACTTTTCATTTATCAACATTAAACCTCATCTGCCACTCAGTCGCCCAATTAGACAGAGCATTGAGGTCGGCTTGTAAATTGGCGACATCCTGCAAGGACGTTATTCCACTGCATAGCTTGGTGTCATCTGCAAAGACAGAAATGTTACTTTTGATCTCAGACCCAATATCATTTATAAATATATTGAAAAGTAAGGGTCCCAGCACTGAACCTTGGGGTACACCACTGATAACCTTAGACCATTCAGAGTAAGAATCATTAACCACGACTCTCTGAATTCTGTCTTTCAGCCAGTTTTCTATCCATTTACAAACTGATATATCCAATCCTGTAGACCTTACCTTACACATGAGTCGTGTGTGCGGAACTGTATCGAACGCTTTTGAAAAATCCAAATATATCACGTCCACAGCCACGCCTCTGTCCAGGGTTTTACTTACCTCTTCATAAAAGGAAATCAGGTTTGTCTGACAACTTCTGTCTTTCATGAATCCATGCTGTCTGCTGCTTAAAGCGGGGGTTCGCCCTGTTAAAAAAAAAAAAAAAAGTTTTTTTTTATTAGACAATTAAATTCGGCATCGTAGCGCGAGCTACGGTATGCCGGTCTTACATTTTTTATGCCCGTACTCACCGTGCTATCGTTGATTGAAGAATCCGGGGAATGGGCGTTCCTATGGTGAGAGAAGGTGATTGACGGCCGGCCCTGGCACGTCACGCTTCTCCGGAAATAGCCGAAATAGGCTTGGCTATTCACGGCGCCTGCGCATAGCCTGTGCGCAGGCGCTGTGAATAGCCGAGACCTACTCCGGCTGTCTTCGGGGAGCGTGACGTGCCAGAGCCGGCCGTCAATCATCCTCCCTCTCCATAGGCACGCCCATTCCCTGCGGGAGTCGGATTCTTCAATCAACAATAGCACAGTGAGTACGGGGATTAAAAATTTAAGACCGGCATACCGTAGCTCGCGCTACGATGCCGAAAGTAATGGAATAATGGGGTGAAGGAGGGTGAACTACCGCTTTAAATAGTTTTTTTCCAGCAAGAACTCATCCATGTGGTCTTTTATTAAACGTTCCAGTATCTTCCCAACTATAGAAGTTAGACTAACAGGTCTATAGTTACTTGGTAAAGACTTTGTTCCCTTTTTAAATATGGGCACCACATTGGCCCTGCGCCAATCCAGTGGTACTATTCCTGTCATTAATGAGTCCCTAAATATTAGATACAGTGGCTTTGAAATGACAGAGCTCAACTCACCTAGGATCCGTGGGTGGATGCCATCTGGTCCAGGTGCTTTGTCCACCTTTATTCTGTCTAAATATTTCTGGACCATATCACTTTTGATTTGGATTTGGGGCTGTGTCACTCCCACCCCCATTTTGGACATGAGCTCCCCCATGCTCCATTGTATACACAGAGCTGAAGAAAGCATTTAATAAATTTGCCTTCTCTTTGTCCCCAGTCACCCACTCTAGATTATTTTGTAAGGGGCCTACATGCTCGGACTTCACCTTTTTACTATTAATATATTTAAAGAATTTTTTAGGGTTTGTCCTACTATCTTTTGCAATCTGTCGTTCATTTTGAATTTTTGCATCCTTGATTTCCTTTTTACATATCCTGTTATATTCTTTGTAACATTTAAACAACACTAGTGTTCCTTCATTTTTATATTTTTTAAAAGCTACTTTCTTATTGTTTATAGCTTTTTTAACTTTGACCGTGAGCCACATAGGTTTTATTTTTAGCCTTTTAAACTTATTGCCCATGGGAACATACTTTGCAGTGAGGTTCCACACAGTCTTTTTGAAGAATTCCCATTTCTGTTCTGTGTTCATCGGTGCCAATAGTCCCTCCCAGTCCAAGTCCTGGAGAGCAGCCCTCATCCTTGGAAAATGTGCTCTCTTGAAATTTAGTGTTTTAATATTTCCTGTATGTATTTCTTGCTTATAGTTAACATTAAATGAAATCATGCTATGATCACTGCTACCCAGGTGTTCCTTTATCTGAACATTAGTAATAAGCTCTGCATGGTTTGAGATTATCAGGTCCAACAGAGCATCATTCCTAGTTGGGGCCTCAATAAACTGCACCATAAAATTGTCCTGCAATAGGTTTTTAAATTTTTGTCCTTTAACTGTCCCAGAAGTGCCATTAATCCAGTCAATTTCTGGGTAGTTAAAATCCCCCATTATTATCACCGTCCCAGCCCTTGCAGCCCTTTCCATCTGTGCAAGGAGCTGAGTCTCCACCTCCTCATTAACATTGGGTGGTTTATAACAAACTCCAATGATTAATTTTGAACTACGCACATCTGTATGCAGTTCCACCCATAATGCTTCAGCCTCATCACACTCTCCATCAACCAGGTTCTCTTTCACGCTTGCTTTGAGGTCACTTCTCACATAGAGACAGACCCCTCCACCTTTCCTTTTTACCTTGTCTTTCCGAAAGAGAGCATAGCCAGGAATATTAATAGCCCAGTCATGTGAGGATTGAAGCCAAGTTTCAGCAATACCGATTACATCATAGCTCTCCTCATGCGCCAGAGCTTCCAACTCACCTGTTTTGCTTGGCAGACTTCTGGCATTGGTGAACAAACACTTAAATGTATTGTTACATTTTTCTCTGGTGTTTTTCATATAATTTATAGTAGTACAAATGGCACTATTATTTCCAATGGCTGTTTGCAACATGGGAACTTTCTTGTCACCTGCCATAACCCTCCCCCCATCTATCCCCATTCCACTCTCCATTAATGTCTGACCCCTAACTGACCTATGTGCCCGATGTAATTCTAGTTCACCCTCCCCCCTCAATCCTAGTTTAAATACTCCTCCAGCATTCTCATAAACCTCTCCCCCAGCACAGCAGACCCCCTTCCATTCAAGTGCAAACCGTCTTTAGCATATAGGTTGCACCCCAATGAAAAGTCAGCCCAGTGCGCTAGAAACCCAAATCCCTCCTTCTTACACCAGGTCTTTAGCCATGCATTCAGCTCTCTAATCTCCCCCTGCCTTTCCTGTGTTGCGCATGGCACAGGCAATATTTCAGAGAATATCACCTTGGAGGTCCTTCCCTTCATCTTGCAGCCTAGTTCTTTAAATTGATTCTTAAGGAGCCTCCACCTTCCATGTATACTGTCATTGGTTCCAACGTGGACCAAGACAGCTGGGTCATGCCCAGCCCCTCCCAGTAATTTATCCACCCGGTCCACCACATGCCGAACCCTGGCACCAGGGAGACAGCAAACCATTCGGTTGAAGCGATCCTGGCGACAAATTATTCTATCAGTCCTTCTGATTATAGAATCCCCTATTACCACCAACTGTCTAGGCCTACCTGCACTCCCCTCCCCACCTCTACTAGATGGGTTGCTCTCCCGGCTGTTAGGGGTAGCAGTAACATCTAGGGCTGCTACCTCTGTTTGCCACCTCCACATCATCACCCAACTTGGCAAATTTGTTTTGATGCACAAATACAGGACTGGCCTTCCCTTTCTTCACGCCCCTTCCACTCCCTCTAACTACATTAACCCATCTCCCTATCTGATAATCCTGACTTGCCCCTCCACCCTCCACATCAACCTTACTGACCACCTGCTCAGCGAGCAGAGGACCCCTTTCAAGGTTGTAATTTCTACCCAGTGTTGCAACTTGCTCCTCCAGATCTCTAATACGAGCTTCCAGAAGGGCAACCTGCTCACATCTGTCACAGCGTTATCCATCTTGGAGCTGTTGCACCAATTTTGCATACATGTGACACACTGTGCACTGAGCAAAACATTCAACCCTGCTAGCACTCATTTCCCAGTTACAATATAATTACTTGTATGAAGATTAAGATGATATCTACAGTTTTAGAAGACTCCTGTCTTAACTCTTGTTTTAAACTCCTGGTTTTTAACTCTTCCACTTGTATTCAAAATCTCACTTCTGATCAGAAATTCCACATCAGATCCACTCTTAGCAAGGAGCCAGCTCTTATGGAGTTTTTACAGACACTTATATACTCACCTGTTAACAATTAAACACTTCCCTTAATTAGCAGAAAGAAAAAAATCTGTTTAAAAAGTGTCAGAGAAAAGAGACAAACAATTCAACACTTGCAATCAGAAACAGTTAAAAGCAGCTAAAAGCAAATCCTGGTTTTTAACTCTTCCACTTGTATTCAAAATCCCACTTCTGATCAGAAATTCCACATCAGATCCACTCTTAGCAAGGAGCCAGCTCTTATGGAGTTTTTATAGACACTTATATACTCACCTGTTAACAATTAAACACTCCCCTTAATTAGCAGAAAGAAAAAAAAGCTGTTTAAAAAGTGTCAGAGAAAAGAGACAAACAATTCAACACTTGCAATCAGAAACAATTAAAAGCAGCTAATAGCAAATCCTGGTTTTTAACTCTTCCACTTGTATTCAAAATCCCACTTCTGATCAGAAATTCCACATTAGATCCACTCTTAGCAAGGAGCCAGCTAGGTGTTTTGAAAGTATTGAAATCTTTCTTGTGGAATCACCGAGATGGTCCCCTCCCCCCGACACCTTTCCTACTACCCCTACCCCCCCCATCTCCTCCCTCCCCTTGGCCCACTCTTGGCCTAGGAGCCGCTATTGGTTGCCTCCTCTCCTTCACCATCGGCTCCTCGCAAGTGGTGGTGCTCAGGAATACTCCTCGGCTGCCCCCCCCCCCCCCCTCTCATCCCCCCCCAACCTCCCCCCCCTGGTCAGACAGTGAGTTGCACTGTCTGACCAGTTTTATTAGTTTAAGCTACCCAGTCCGGCAGATCAGGTGTTATTAAATCCATTTTATGACAGAATCCCATCAGCTCTTCTGGATGTCTTAATCATGCGCTTTTCCCCCCCTTTAGACCAATAAGGCATGTGGGGAAGCCCCATTGATATTTTACATTTTGAGTGCGCATCAGCTCTAATAAGGGTTTCAAGTGTCTTCTCCTAGCTAATGTTTCTTTTGATAGGTCGGAGAATATTTGTAGCTCAGTCTCTCTATATTTAATGGGAGATCTCCCCCTCAAAATTTCAGCTTTATCCTCATAGTTCCTGAACCGAACTATGACATCTCTTGGTCCATTTCTCTCTGTCTGTTTGGGTTTTCCCACTCGGTGTACCCTTTGAATTTTGAGGGGCTTCTGCTGTTTTGTCTAATAGGGGATTGAATAGTGTATTCATAATCATTCTTAAGTCTTCTCCTTTTTCTTCCACTATCGCACAAATTCTGAGGTTCTGTCGCCTGTTGCGATTTTCCTGGTCTTCTAACTGGTATGCTAACATACTTTGGTTGTCGGTCAAAACCTTGACTTGTGCCTTTACTTTGTTTAATTCATGGTCTTGTTCTTCTATTTTTTTCTCTGTCTCTTCCACTCTATCTAAGAGCCCTCCTAGGTCCGTTCTTATCCTGTTGATTTCTGTTTTTATGATGTTTTCCATCCTCAGTAACATAGCATTCATCTCTGCCTTCGTTGGCGGTTGTGTGTCCTGGCTTAGCTCTTCTGATCTACTATGCTCGTAATTAGGGTTGAGCGAACCCGAATTGTAAAGTTCGGGTTCGGTACGGACTTTGAGTTTTTCCCGAACCCGGACCCGAATAATTGAAAAAAGTCCGGGTTCGGGTTCGGAGTTCGGGTATGTTTTGGCGCGCTGCACAGCAGCCAATCGCCATTCGTGTTACTATTGTGACTGGGAACTGATCACAGCCATGCCTACTTATGGCATGGCTGTGATTGGCCAGTGCAGCATGTGACCCATCATGTGACCAGTCTCTATATTAGATAGAGGCACACAGCACAGATCGTCACTCTGCTTCACTCATGATAGGGAAGGGCTGCTGGAATCTGCTGCTTAGGGAAAGTCTTAGGTGTATCTGGCTCGTTGTCACTGTGCTTCACTTATGTGAGGGAAAGGCTGCTGAATCTGCTCAGGGACAGTTAGGTCTATGCTGCTATGCTGCTCCAGAAATATCAAGAAGCACACTTTATTTCTTTGATATCTGCATCATCTTATGGCATCTGGCTCGTTGTCACTGCTTCACTTATGTGAGGGAAAGGCTGCTGAATCTGCTTAGGGACAGTTTTAGGTGTATGCTGCTATGCTGCTCCAGAAATATCAAGAAGCACACTTTATTTCTTTGATATCTGCATCATCTTATGGCATCTGACTCGTTGTCACTGCTTCACTTATGTGAGGGAAAGGCTGCTGAATCTGCTTAGGGACAGTTTTAGGTGTATGCTGCTCCAGAAATATCAACAAGCACTCTATTCCTGTGACATCTGCTGTGCTTCATATAGTTTAGGAATTTTGTTCAGCTATAGGGGCAGTTTGCAATCTATAGGTGACTGAGTATTTCAACAGCACTACACCTGCCACACCACCTGTGCTCCTGTGATATACTGTGTTTCTTTTCCTGAAATATTTTTCCTATAGGGGCAGTCAGCACTCTATAGGTGACTGAGTATTTCAACAGCACTACACCTGCCACACCACCTGTGCTCCTGTGATATAATGTGTTTCTGTTCCTGAAATATTTTTCCTATAGGGGCAGTCAGCACGTTATAGGTGACTGAGTATTTCAACAGCACTACACCTGCCACACCACCTGTGCTCCTGTGATATACTGTGTTTCTGTCAAGTACATAGTCAGGGAGAGGTTCCTGAAATATTTTTCATATAGGGGCAGTCAGCACTCTATAGGTGATTGAGTATTTCAACAGCAGTACACCTTCCACACCACCTGTGCACCTGTGATATACTGTGTTTCTGTCAAGTACATAGTCAGGGAGAGGTTCCTGAAATATTTTTCCTATAGGGGCAGTCAGCACTCTAGAGGTGACTGAGTATTTCAACAGCACTACACCTGCCACACCACCTGTGCTCCTGTGATATACTGTGTTTCTGTCAAGTACATAGTCAGGGAGAGGTTCCTGAAATATTTTTCCTATAGGGGCAGTCAGCACTCTATAGGTGACTGAGTATTTCAACAGCACTACACCTGTCACACCACCTGTGCACCTGTGATATACTGTGTTTCTGTCAAGTACATAGTCAGGGACAGGTTCCTGAAATATTTTTCCTATAGGGGCAGTCAGCACTCTATAGGTGACTGAGTATTTCAACAGCACTACACCTGCCACACCACCTGTGCTCATGTGATATACTGTGTTTCTGTCAAATACATAGTCAGGGAGAGGTTCCTGAAATATTTTTCCTATAGGGGCAGTCAGCACTCTATAGGTGACTGAGTATTTCAACAGCACTACACCTGCCACACCACCTGTGCTCCTGTGATATATTGTGTTTATGTCAAGTACATAGTCAGGGAGAGGTTCCTGAAATATTTTTCCTATAGGGGCAGTCAGCACTCTATAGGTGACTGAGTATTTCAACAGCACTACACCTGCCACACCACCTGTGCACCTGTGATATACTGTGTTTTTGTCAAGTACATAGTCAGGGACAGGTTCCTGAAATATTTTTCCTATAGGGGCAGTCAGCAATCTATAGGTGACTCTGTATATTTCAACAGCACTGCACCTGTCCCCTGTGATATACTGTCTGTGCAGTACATTGTTTAGGGCTGGGTTCCTGCTTCTTGCTATAGGTGGAGAAATATATAGGCGTATCTCTGCCTATTTCACCAGCTTACACTATTTTTGTATTTAAAATTTCTCAAAATTAGGGCAAGACCCTAAATTTGAGAAATATATAGGTGAATCTCTGCCCATTTCACCAGCACTCCACCTGTCCCCTGTGATATACTGTCTGTGCAGTACATTGTTTAGTGCTGGCTTCCTGCTTATTGCTATAGGTGGAGAAATATATAGGTGAATCTCTGCCTATTTCACCAGCTTACACTTTTTTGTATTTAAAATTTCTCAAAATTAGGGCAAGACCCTAAATTTGAGAAATATATAGGTAAATCTCTGCCCATTTCACCAGCACTCCACCTTTCCCCTGTGATATACTGTCTGTGCAGTACATTGTTTAGTGCTGGCTTCCTGCTTATTGCTATAGGTAGAGAAATATATAGGTAAATCTCTGCCTATTTCACCAGCTTACACTATTTTTGTATTTAAAATTTCTCAAAATTAGGGCAAGACCCTAAATTTGAGAAATATGAGGGAAACGTCAAATAAGGGACGTGGCCGCGGTCGTGATGCTGCTGGTGGAGCTCCTGTTACAGGCAGAGGACGTGGTCGATCTGTGCCAGCTACAAGCACAAGTGAAACACCTTTCTCAGGTGCGAGTAGCTGACAGAGCCTGCAGCGGTATTTGGTCTGGCCTAATCCAGCTCTACGAATGTTGAGGCCAGGAGCAGAACAGGCGGTAGTAGATTGGGTTGCTGACAGTGCCTCCAGTTCCTTCACATTGTTTTCCAACCAGTCTTGTGCTGAAAGCTCAGAGTTGGCGCCTGCAGTTGGTGCCTGACCTCACCCCCTTGCAAATCAGCCAAGCAGTCTGAGCCCCAAAGCATGCAGCAGTCTCTTCTTCTTTTTGATGAGTCTGTTAGCATGTGTTCCCAGGGCCATCCACCTAGCCCAGCCTCAGAAGGGGAAGAGATTGAGTGCACCGATGCCCAACCACTTATATTTCAGGATGAGTTCATGGGGGGACCATCACAGCACGTCTTGCATGATGATGATGAAACACAGTTGCCAACTGCTGGTGCTTTTGCAATTGTGCAGACCAACAAGGAGGGCCGTGGTGAAGACTGGGTGGAAGATGATGTGCAGGACGATGAGGTCCTCGACCCGACATGGAATCAACCTCATGCAGGTGACCCATGTAGTTCAGAGGAAGAGGCGGTGGTCGCACAGAGCCACCAGCACAGCAGAAGAGGGAGCAGGGGGCCAAAGCAGAGCGTCCGTCCCCTAGACAGTACGCCTGCTACTGCCCAACGCAGCAAGGGACCGAGCACACCCCCAGCCAGGTCCAAGGAGTTCCCTAGCGTGGCAGTTCTTCACACAATGTGCTGATGACAAGACACGCGTGGTTTGCACGTTGTGCAATCAGAGCCTGAAGCGAGTCATAAACGTTCTCAACCTGAGCACAACCTGCATGACCAGGCATCTAAGTGCAAAGCACGAGCTGCAGTGGAGTAGACACCTCAAAAACCAAGAAAGGTCTCTGGTTCCTCCTGCTTCCTCTTCTGCATCAGTCTCGGGCCTCTCTGCCTCTTCATCCACCTCCGTAGTGACAGTGACACCTGCCACCCCTCAATTAGAGGACCGGCAAGCAACACTACCACCTGGGTCACCAAACATCTCCACAATGTCCCATGGAAGCATTCAGCTCTCCATCTCCCAAACACTGGAGCGTAAGAGGAAGTACCCCTCTACCCACCCCCGAGCCCTGGCCCTGAATGTCAGCATTTCAAAATTACTGGCCTTTGAAATGCTGTCATTCCGTCTGGTGGAGACACAGAGTTTTAAAAGCCTGATGGCATTGGCTGTCCCACAGTACGTCGTGCCCAGCCGCCACTACTTTTCCAGGCGGGCCATCCCTTCCCTGCACAACCAAGTGGAGGACAAAATCAGGTGTGCACTGCGCAATGCCATCTGTGCCAAGGTCCACCTAACTACGGATACGTGGACCAGTAAGCACGGTCAGGGACGTTATATCTCCCTAACAGCGCACTGGGTAAATGCAGTGGCGGCTGGGCCTGAGGCGGATAGCAGTTTGGCGCATGTCCTTCCACCACCGAGGATTGCAGGGAGCTTCAGTTTGCTTCCTGTTCCTAACTCCTTCTACTCCGCTTCCTCATCCTCTACCGCCTCCTCATCCAGTCAGCGTAACAAATTCACCACCAACTTCAGCACAGCCATGGGTAAACGCCAGCAGGCAGTTTTAAAACTTTCCTGTTTGGAGGAAAAACCACACACCGCGCAGGAGTTGTGGAGGGACATGGAACAACAGACCGATGAGTGGTTGGCGTCAGTGAGCCTCAAGCCGGGCCTGGTGGTGTGCGATAACGGGCAAAATCTCGTAGTAGCTCTGGGCCTAGCCGGTTTGACGCACATCCCTTGCCTGGCGCATGTGCTGAATTTGGTGGTGCAGAGTTTCCTGAGAACTCACCCCGATATGCCACAGCTGCTGCAGAAAGTGCGGGCCGTCTGTGCGCACTTTCGGCGTTCTCACCCTGCTGCTGCTCGCCTGGCAGCGCTGCAGCGTAACTTCGGCCTTCCCGCTCACCGCCTCATATGTGATGTGCCCACAAGGTGGAACTCCACCTTGCACATGCTGGCCAGACTGTGCGAGCAGCAGCAGGAGATAGTGGAGTTCGAGCTGCAGCACGCACGCGTGAGTCGCTCTGCGGAACAGAACCACTTTACCACCAATAGCTGGGCCTCCATGCGAGACCTGTGTGCCTTGTTGCGCTGTTTTGAGTACTCCACCAACATGGCCAGTGCCAATGACGCCGCTCTCAGCGTGACTATCCCACTTCTATGCCTCCTTGAAAAAACGCTATGGGCGGTGATGGAAGAGGATGTGGCACAGGAGGAGGAGGAGGAATCGGGATCATTTGCAAGGCTTTCAGGGCAGTCATTCACAAGTGGCTCCCAGGCTGGGTTTGTGCACCAACAAAGGCCAGGTACACAATTGTCTAGCAAGGGCACAGTTCTGGAGGATGACGCGTGGAGGATGAGGAGGAGGAACACATGGAGGAGGAGGAGGAACCATGTTCACAGCAGGATGGCATCCAGACCAGATCATGGCTATTATTGGTGCGTGGCTGGGGGGATACAGAGGACACAGATGATACACCTCCCACAGAGGACAGCATTTCGTTGCCTCTGGGCAGCCTGGCACACATGAGCAATTACATGCTGCAGTTTCTCCGCAACGACCGGCTTGTTTCGCACATTATGACAGGTGCTGATTACTGGGTGGCCACGCTGCTGAATTCCCGTTACAAGGACAAGGTACCGTCCTTAATCCCCTCACTGGAGCGTGAACGCAAGATGCGCGAGTACAAGCGCACGCTGGTAGACGCGCTGCGGGTGCAATTCCCACCTGGCAGCGGGGGCACAGTGGAAGCAGAAGGCGAAGGCAGAGGAGGAGGAAGAGGTTGCCAACGCAGCAGGGGCACCGCCAGCACCTCAGAAGGCAGGGTTAGCATGGCCGAAATGTGGAAAAGCTTTGTCAGCACGCCACAACAAACAGCACCACCAGCTGATATGGAATGTTTTAGCAGGAGGCAGCATTTCAGCAACATGGTGGAGCAGTATGTGAGCACACCCCTACACGTACTGAATGACGGCTATGCTCCCTTAAACTTATGGGTCTCCAAATTGGGCACATGGCCTGAGCTTGCCCTTTACGCCTTGGAGGTGCTGGCCTGCCCTGCGGCCAGTGTATTGTCTGAACGTGTATTTAGCACGGCAGGGGGCGTTATCACAGACAAGCGCAGCCGCCTGTCCAGAGCCAATGTGGACAAGCTCACGTTCATTAAAATGAACCAGGCATGGATCCCAGAGGAGTTGTCCGTACCTTGAGCAGAATAGACACCGGGCCGGCCTTACCCAGCCATTGTTTTTTTCTGAGCTTTCTAGGGTTGCCATCTCATCCCTTCCAAAGCAAAAACATATTAATTACACAGGTTCTCTGGCTGATTAAGGTGCTGTTAATTAAACTCACTTGGTGCCTTATCGAGTCTATCGACATTAAATTAGCCCCAGAACAGTGTAACTCTGTGTTCAGGTTTAAAGGGATGAGGTAGCAACCCTAGATCTGTCTCACTATTTTGGGGTTTACCCTAATTTAAAAAATAAATCAATTAAAAACCAAAACCTGCTGTGTTGGCTACCTCCTCCTCCTCCTCCTCCTCCACCGCCGCTTCCACCTTCAGTCACATTCTTAGGCTTGCGCACTGCAACTGCTTTCTTTAAGTCCCACCAGAGGTTCTCAATCGGATTTAAGTCTGGTGACTGCGATGGCCACTCCAAAATGTTCCAGCCTTTAATCTGCAACCATGCTCTAGTGGAGTTGGAGGTATGCTTGGGATCATTGTCCTGTTGAAAGGTTCAACGTCTCCCAAGCCTCAGGTTTGTGACGGACTGCATCACATTGTCATCCAATATCTCCTGGTACTGAAGAGAATTCATGGTACCTTGCACACGCTGAAGCTTCCCTGTACCTGCAGAAGCAAAACACAGCCCCAAAGCATGATTGACCCCCCGCCATGCTTCACAGTAGGCAAGGTGTTCTTTTCATCATAGGCCTTGTTCTTCCTCCTCCAAACATAGCGTTGATCCATGGGCCCAAACAGTTGTAATTTTGTTTCATCAGTCCACAGAACACAATCCCAAAACGTGTGTGGTTTGCCCACATGACTTTCGGCATACTGCAGTCGACTCTTATTCTTTGGAGACAGCAAGGGGGGGCGCCTGGGAGTTCTGGCATGGAGGCCTTCATTACGCAGTGTGCACCATATTGTCTGAGCAGAAACTTCAGTGCCCACATCTGACAAATATTTTCTCAGTTCCTCAGCAGTCACACAGGGACTTTTCTCCACTCTACGCTTCAGGTAGCGCACAGCAGTCGAAGTCAGCATCTTCTTTCTGCCACGACCAGGTAGCGTTTCAACAGTGCCCATTGCCTTGAATTTTGCATTTACTACTGTATTACAAAACCAATTGATGTCATATTAGTTGCATATGGTTCTTGATGAAGTCCTTGTAGGATTTCATTCTGAATACAATTACAAATGTACACTAAATTCCCTAAAACCCTTTACAGCATTGGGGGGTTCAATAATTTTGAACAAAACTGTATGGACCTCGTCCTCAAAGGTCAAAAATCATTATATTTTTTATTTAATTTTTTTATGTTATTTTAAGTTATTTCCCTATCCACATTTATTTCCAGAGTACCTGCCATGCTCTTCCCGACATTTTGCTGCCATTTGCAGCCCTCCAGCCCTTTCCATTAGTTTTTTAGAGACATTTTTGTAGTCAAAAGTCCAGGTCCCCATTGACTTCAATGGAGTTTGGGTCAAAGTCCGGGTTCGGGTTCGGTCCCGAACCCGAACTTTTTTTTCAAAGTCCGGGTTCGGGTCCGAACCCGAACATCCAGGTGTCCGCTCAACTCTACTAGTAATCACTTTCAATGGTTGTTTCTCCTTTTGAGCGATCCGAGCTGCCTTCCCCTGTTTTAGTCTCGTTCTTCTTTTTTTCAGTTTTTTTTACCAGTCCAGGACTTTTGGGGTTTCCTTCTTGGGTCATATACTGCTGTATTGAGCTAGTCCCGGCATTGCTTTTAGGAGCTTTTGAGGCGACGCCTCTCGTGGACCTGTTCATCTTGTTTTTGTTTATAGGTCCAATTCTCTTCCCCAGTTTGAGGGTATTGGGATAATTTATCATGGCCCACTTCTGCCAACTACCCCAGAGCCTATAGGTCCCTGTGTGTATTTTTTTTCCCTTCTGAGAGTTAGGCCTAATGGCTGTCTTTGACTCAGTACAGAAAGGGGGACCCAGTATGCAGAGTGGATAAATCCTGCTGAGAGATAGCGGGATACTCCTCCGCCTCTTGGCTGTTTAAACTTGTTTATAGTAGAGTAGCTTATCCTATTTCCCTCTAGTCACTACACCACTTCCAGATTTAAACAGTAATGCTATGGATTTTACGGGTAACAGTGCAACTGAAGGTACCCCCTATATATAGATATCCATCATTTAGGGCGTTTATACAGCTAGATTTCTACGGTATTTCTGCTCTTTTTACACTGTTTGCTCCGCAGGTTAGACCTGGGATATCCTAAACAGTTCAAGACAGTTCTATATAGGGATGCACCGAAATGGAAATTTCAGAACCGAAACAAAACCGAAATAAAAAAAAAATTCAGTCCGAAACCGAAACCGAAAATGACTTTTTCTTTGTTTTCCCCCAATTTCATTTTTTTGGCACAGTGGCTGCGTTTAATGGGCACAGTGGCGACGTGTGTTGGCACAGTGGCTGCATGTGATGGCACAGTGGCTGCGTTTGATGGGCACAGTGGCTACATGTGATGGCACAGTGGCTGCGTGTGATGGGCACAGTGGCGGCAATTGATGGGGCAAACTGGCAGTGGCAATACTTGATGGTTATAGTGGCTGCGTTTGATGGCACAGTGGCGACGTGTGATGGCACAGTGGCTGCGTTTGATGGCACAGTGGCTGCGTTTGATGGCACAGTGGCTGCGTTTGATGGCACAGTGGCTGCGTTTGATGGGCACAGTGGCGACGTGTGTTGGCACAGTGGCTGCATGTGATGGCACAGTGGCTGCGTTTGATGGGCACAGTGGCTGTATGTGATGGCACAGTGAGGCTGCAATTAATGTTTTTTTTGGTAGTCAGATAAGGCAAGCATGGCTCAATAACACACAAACGTTTTTTTTTTTTAAAACGTTTGTGTGTTATTGAGCAATGCTTGCCTTATCTGTCTACCAAAACAAATATCAATTGCAGCCTCACTGTGAAAAAATGGCAGATAATTTTTTTTTTTACAGTCACCTCAGTTAGTTAACCATGTGTTAGCCATTCAACAGATTGCTCCTAACAGGTTTTGTACACAACTTAGTACTGCTTACTTTTTAAGTGGAGGACACTGCTAGGTTCCTCCTAGGCAGGCAGTGTGTTGTGACTCAGTCTCAGCCTCAGTCTGATGCTCCGACACAGCTCCCTGCGCGCTCCGAGTCATCCCTCGCCTCCGGCCGTGACGTCACGCGGCTCACGCCGCTGGACTAAACCAAGAGACTCCCCCATAGGGGGAGTCCAAACAGGAATAGGAGCTAGAAGGACAAGGTGGAGCGCGATCAGCAGTCGGCACACAGTTAGCGCAAGCAGCGGCAGTGGCTTTGTACTATGTGCAGGTCTGGCGGCCAGCATGTGGGTCTACGTATATTGATATGAACATTGCCTCCCCCCCTCCTAGTAAAAAATGGTATCACCCATTCACCCAGCTTTATTATCGGCATTTTAACTTTATTTCGGCAGGGACCCAGAAACGCTATTTTCGGCCGATATGTATCGGCCACCGATAATCGGTGCATCCCTAGTTCTATACCATGAAGATGAAAGGCCTAACCCCCCCGATAGGCATTCAGCAAAGCGAGAGAGTATGCTCAAAGTACTGGGATCAGGGATAAATGCATGTGATCAGAGTTCTGTGATCATAGATAAATGCATGTGCTCAAAAATACTGTGGTAAAAAATGGATGAAAGTGGGGTCCAAATAGTCCACTCTACTGTCCCTTGGATGCATGTGCTCAGGTATGTATGCACGTGCTCAACGTACTGGGATCAGAAATAAATGCATACGCTCACGAAACTGAGATCAGGGATGAGTGCTTATGCTCAGAGTACTGGGAACATAGATGGATACATGTGCTCGAGATACTGGGATCAGAGATTTATGAATGTGTGGTCCAAATGATTCACTTTACTGTCCCTTGTATCTCCTGCACAATTAAATCACAGATTACTTCATACGTCCCAAGACCCAATTCAGAGGGAGAAGAGAAAATACATTGTCTGTTCTCCCATGTGCAGTGCCTTGATGGAGATAGCAGCTAGTCCTTGCATTGCATTACACATTGGTTCATCTTATGCCTGAAGACACAAAGAGCACCTTCACAGTGAGGAGGTGAAAAAAGGGGGGGGGGGTCCGGGGGGGTAGGTCCCGACCCAGCTCGGCTCAACTGAGCGCCTCACCAATCCTCTAGGCCCTCCCTCTGTCCGACCGCAGGGCTGTGCAGCTCCGAGGGGGTATCTCGATAGAAGCCCCGCCGATTCACATGCTGCGTGTTGTCCACCCTTTCTGCTGCGCCGCGCTCTGCCGTCCGGTACAGGGCAGAGTGTTTCACCCAGGGGATCGTGTGGCGCTGTGTGGCGATGTGATCTCTTTCCGTGATGTACCTGGGGACTCGCTTGCTGGCTAGGTCCCACAGAAGCGTTGGGTCTTGAGCGAGGAGCGGTGGTAGGTCTCCTGCGTGGTCCACAGAACGCCCAGCCTCTCACGCTGCCGTCTGCCGGTCCGCTGGTGGGATCAATGCTCGATGCAGCGTACGCCGCTAGCAGCCATGGAGCGATCAGGCACAGTTCCGTCTCATCCTAATGAGTTGACTTTTGGGGACAGATTTCAACCACAGGTCATTGTGACAACTACCCAGAGGTATGAAAGAGTTACCGATCTGTCTGTTTGAAGTAAGATTTGGTCACAAAAGAGTCGCCAATCTTCATGATGGTAAGATCTAGGAAGTTAATGCTTTCTTGGCTGGCCTCATGGACAAAGCGGATACCTCTTTCATTGTTGTTAAGCAAAGAAAAATAATGGTCTAATTCCAACTTGGTGCCCCCCATAGGAGAAGGACGTCGTCGATGTACCTTGCCCACAAAATTAAGTGTGGGTTCCTGTCCATATAGACGACGTCCTCCTCCCATTTGGCCATGAACAGATTAGCCAAACTGGGGGCGTACTTAGCCCCCATGGCCACACCACGTTGTTGATGGTAGTATTTGTGATCGAACCAAAAATAATTATGCCCTGCTGCATACCCCAGCAATGCCATGATAAAGTCTCTCTGTGATTGAGGTAGACTGGAACTCAGAGCCAAATAATATTGGACCACTGAAATGCCCAAAGAATGTGGAATGATGGTGTACAGCGATGATACATCGGCTGTCACCATCCACATTTGATCATTGGGCTTAATCGTAGACAGCAGATTCAATACCTGCCTTGTGTCCTTCAAATAGAAAGGTACCCATTGAACTAAAGGTTGCAGGAAATGATCAATATACTTGCCCACCCGGGATGTAATAGAGTCTATTCCACTCACTATAGGTCGACCCGGGGGGCAAGTAAGGTTCTTATGTATTTTGGGCAAGCAGTATAATACTGGGACCCTCGGGCCTTTGGGAATAAGAAAAGTTGATTCTTTTTCATTCAAAATGCCCTGTTTAATGCCCTGTTTAAAGGCTTTCGCTACTAATTCGTGCAGAGTGTCTCGATATTGAATGACTGGATTCCCAGGAAGAGGAATATAAGTCTCCCGATCGTCAACAATCTTGTGCATCTCGCACAGATAGTCACTCCAGTCAAGAATAACTATTCCTCCCCCCCTTTGTCAGCTGGACAGATAACCAGCTCCTTGTTATTGCACAATGAATCCAGTCCCTTTTACAAATTGGGGTCCATTTTGGTGCTGGTGATTTTAATTGATTCTAAGTCACGCAGGACTGCATCTATAAAAAGGGGCCAGAATACCTGAAGGATTAAAAGTGGAAGCATTAGCCAGTCCAAAATTGTCAAATTTGACGCCCATTGGAGGGGTAGCTATCTGGTGCAAGAGCTCTCTAGAATGGAGATGGCGTGCGGAGTTACACTCCTCTTGGCTTAAATGTTGACACGGATGTCAATGCCTTCATAGATAATGGGTAAAGCATGTATGTTTGAGCTGCATAACCAATGATGTACTTCAATGTTTTTGTTTGTTGTATACTGGCTCAGACTTTTTTGTCTACACAAGCGGTAGAATTGGTGGGGTGGGTACCTGTGGGTTTAACCATTTAAATTCGGTATGACCAATTAATGGGGTGTAAGTATATATGCCCCTTTTTACTATTAGAAAGGGAGTTGGTGTTGATTTTTCATAATTATAACACACTAGCTACACTGGCTATTTTTAATTTTTCTCTTTAAATACATTTTTTTTAATGTGTATATTTTAATTTCATCTTTATATTTTTTTATTCTATTTTTATTATAATTTTTCCATTTGGCTTCTTATTACATCACAGGTTGCTGGGGATGTCAGGGCTTCCGTCCAACGTATGCGCGGCCCCACTGGCCTTTAATGGCTGCCAGCCCCAGCTCAAGCCGAATGGCAACATTGTATATACATTGACTAATGTTACTGTTTCACTATCAGTAAATTAATGTCCAATATTTCATAGTCATTTATAAAGTATTATCCTCTTTTTCCGTTTACCTTTTCGGTCTCTTTTTCCAAAACTTCTTTTAACCTTAATTGGCTTTGTGGCTATTTTCATCATTATATGTCCGCATTAATTTTGACACTATTGGCACATTTGCCCCTTTTCAAAATGGTGGAGATGATGTCGGGGAATCCCGGATCTCTGAGCTGGGCGTTCCCTGTGTAGTGGAATTCAAATAGCGGTGTGTCAGAACGCCGCTCGTGCCCCTGGACGACGTCTATTACAACGAAACGACGTAGGGAGGAGCGGCGTGCTGACGATACCGCATACTATACCACGCAGAGTCCCGGAACGTATGGGCTGTTGTAGCCGGCCGGCTTTTCTACATATTGACACGCTATTTATATTTCTACACAAATGTGAGTGTATCTTTGTTTTTACAGTTTAATAAAGTACTTTTAAGCTGTTTTACGCTATGTGACCTTTTCCTCTCTTTGCTCCATCTCATGTTGATTGATTGGCGGATTGAGTTTCCATTCATACAGGGATTCATGTGCATTGGACTGTAGAGGAATCCGTTTGGGAAGAGCAGAGACCGCGGCTGGGTTATGTGCCATAAGCTATTTTGATATTGTTTATGAGATCAAGATATCCGGTAAGCGGCAGTGATTTCTGTGGTGGCGGCTTTTCTATCCATTGGGGATCATCACACTTTCCTTGGGTGTTTCGTTTTTCACAATTGCATTTCACATTTGGAAAGGAACTTATGAGCACTGGATTTATTGGACTTTATTTTGGACTACAATTTCATTTAACTTTTGTTTACACTGTCATTCATTTGTATTTTTTGTTACTAATCGCACATAGATGTGTCATTCAGATGTTCCACTGACAGGCACTGTCTCATTGGGCTTTGGTTGTCAATCACAAATTTTCACGCTTTGTCATTTTTTAATTTTTTACATTGCAGCGCAGCCATTATTCTTTTATATTTGTTTTTCTAAGATTTCTCTTACTTGGTTGGTTGCAGCAGCACATTGTGTTTAACACACATTAATATATTTATTTTTGATTTTTGAAGACAGCGCAGTATTACTTACACTACATTAATGTTCCAGTACAGTTCTGTGCAGAAAAAAAGCAGCACGCTCTACTTTTTTTTCTGTACCGGAAACTGCACTGGTGTGAACAAGAGCTATTGGAATACATGGAAAACACTGCATGCATTTTTAGTGCAGAAATAAATGCGTACGGAGATGCATCTGGTGTGAACTAAAACTAAGTGCAGAAAAAAAGCGCAAGGAAATGCGTCTGGTGTGAACTAGCACTAAGACCTAAACTGTGAAGGACAGGTGCAGACAGGCACGGAGCTCACTCACACTCCTGTAGCAGATGATGCAAGTCTAAAAATGAGTGTTGTACATCGCTGCTATTATCCACAAGAAACTTATTGGAGACTGCTCAGACGGAACATAGTTCTTCCACAGTGTTCTGTCTGAACAGTCTCTAAAGCCCCATACACACGATCAGACCTTTGTCCGACCAAAATCACATTAGAATTCAGACGGAATTCCATCAGGATAAAAGAGAACATGTTCTCTATCTAAACTCTGGCGGAATTCCTCAGAATTTCCGATGGAAATAATCCGATGGGACATACACACGGCCGGAATTTGCGATGGAAAAAGTCAGTCTGACTTTTTCCATCGGAAATTCCAATTGTGTGTACGGGGCATAAGGCTGGATTCACACCTATGCATTTTTAGTGCTTTTTGCATTTTTCAGATCTGCACTACTAATAATGCATGTAGAAAAGAATGGGTGTACTTCCCTATGTTCATTCTCTGCCCCCTTGCTCTGTTGAGCCCAGGGCAGCTCTCCCCGCATGCCCACCCCTTGTCCCGGCCCTGCTCCCAACACCCTAACCTAGTATGTGTTTGTTCCTTATGGCTGTGTGGCACCATGATGTTCAACAAATTAGTGGAACACAAAAGAGATCAGGGATTTTTTTCAAACAATGTATCAATTGTTTTACCGTAAAACAAAAAACATCTTGAGAAAATGCCAGGAGTCTGCAGGACATAACTATTTCTGTTGCTGGTTGTCAAGAAATACCTAAGAACCGATAGGTTAGATAAGCTTCTTGTAGCCTTCAGTTACTAAGCCTCTCAACGCCTTTTCCAATGTAAATACACGTCATTACTAGTCTGCAATGGCATCATTTGTTTAAGCATGATTGTGTCATCACATGGCAAAGCTTTGAATACTTATGTACTATAATTTTCTCACTGTGTAAGTTTTCGGCAATACTGGGTCACGTTATAATTATGTAGGTGTTATTATAATATTGCTGGAAGGGTAACAGAGAATTATGCTTTTTGGAGATTATGATGGTTGATTTGAGATTATAAAGACAGATAGGCTATAGGGAAAAGGTTAAATGTGATATATGTTGGATAGATAATTGCATACCTGAAAGGATATATCATGGCCGAGATTGGGTTAAAACTGCCCGCAATGCGCTGCTTCCATATCATGGCTGAGAAAGGGCAACACATTGCAGGCGGTATAGTCGCTCTGTCCCATTGATTTCAATGGGCAGGAGCAGTGGAGGAGCGGTAAACACGCTCCTTTACCGCTCCAAAGATTTTTTACCGTCCTGCTAGCGCAACGATCCAGTGTGAAAGCCCTTGGGCTTTCACAATGGAGACAATGGAGCAGCAGTTTAAGGGCGGATTTAACGCTATAGCACCTGCAATATGCCCTCAGTGTGAAAGGAGTCTTAAATGTGGCTTCGGACATGCTTTTTTTTAAAGTGCTCTGAATGCCAATCAAAGCCCCTAAATAAAATAGATAGCTTACAGTCCTGTTTACACGTTGCTTTTGCTTTGCTTCAAAAATTATACCCCATGTCGCTTTCTTTGTGCTTCAAAGCGTCACCGGAGCCTTCATAGAAGTCTATGACAAAGCTTGCTTAAAGCACCTGCTGCTTTTGAGAGGCTTTTATTCAGTTTTAGCTTCTCTTTGTTTTGGAGGTATTACAGGAATAAGATATCCCAGGAAGCATTGGGTGAACCCTTCCATCCAGATTTAAAGCTAATAGAGCCACTGATGGACTTATAATTTGTAAATAATATATTGGAAAACAAATTCAATATTTTTAATATATATATATATATATATATATATATATATATATATATATATATATGTGTAGCGCCCCCTTACTTTCAGTAAAGGTACTACGCTAAAGTTAGTGGGAGAATGAGAGAGATAGTTTGCTGTTACCAAATCTGGATTGTTCTGCGTGCTAGACTGTGTTCTAGGGATGAGACACCATCCCTGGGCGGCAGGTGGCGCCAAAGAGGTCCAGGCGGAGCTGCTTTTCCCTAGCAGCATTTAGAGGAGTTTTCCCTCGCGGTGCATGCTGGGGAGGAGTATTTCTGTGCCGTTGTTCTGGGTCTTCACGGGTTCCTGGTTCCGGGTGCGGCATCCACCTTTAGGGTGTGCGCACATCGTGGGCCCCACCACTATGGCCTACCTTGCCTGGGGTCACGCGCAACGCGGAGTTCCTGACTCTGGGCCCTCATGGCCTGGAGAAACTGATGCCAACAGGGGCCCTGACTTACTGGGTCTCCAACTCTACTGAAGAGAGAGAACCAAGAGGCAGGTTGTCTGAGAAGCTTGAACGAGCCATCGGGGATCTGGGTGACCGAATACTGACAGATAACCTCCGTACTGTCAATCGGTGACCCCAAGCACAATTTACTGGGAAGATAAGCTCAACTATTCAGCTCATCCAAATTCCAGGTCTGTGGCAGAGGCTCCATCAGAGCCAGGCCTGTGGCAGAGGCCTGTTCCTCCCAGCAACCTTAAAGTGACACTTCGGCTGCCAGGCTCGTGGCAGGAGTCTGTCCGGGGGCACTTCACCCACTCTGGCGAGAGTGGCGACGAATAGTAGCTACTACTACTGCTACTGAGAGCAGGATTGCTCATCTTTTATCCAAGCCTGATACTGCAAGGTTCTTTTGCTTCATCAACCTTTTCTGTCCTACCTCATGTTGATGTTGGTCGTGTTGGGCCGAGACAATAAAGCATTCAGAAAATCTTATCTGCTGATTGGACATTCGTTTACTGCTCTACTCACTACAATCACCCTAGACAACGATTGAAGGTAACTTAATACGCCGATCCCAAAACAACCAGCGGCTCCTGAGGGGGTAGCGCTACACGTGGGGGCTCGTCTGGGATGTCAGCTGTTACCTCTGGCAACGGAAATCGTGAGTATCGATTTATTAAAGAGCGAAGAGTGTCGTGTTTTGAACTGTCCGGCTACGAGGGAGTTAACCTCATACAGCTAAGCTTGGGCATACGTGCAGCAGTGCACGCGCCTACAATGTGTCCGGACAAGTTCTTCAAGTAGGAGGAGCCACCCCCCTTCCGTGAGACGTATAATAGAGTCTTTGTGCCAAACTAGCAGAGCACCGCCCACCTGCAAGAGAGAAGGAGAACCACTTGCGATGTCTGCTTTTCTGCAACCGGGTGTTGCCGTTCCACGGTTGAGACCTCCAACTACCACACCGGGGGTCCTCAGCATGTTTGCACCACCGGGGGTGCCAGTGACGGATACGGGCATCCGCTTGTCCACAGAGGGACAATTTGTACTACTGTCCAGTGGAGGGACAGAGATGTTGGGCCTAACCTGCCCTCGATGCGAGGAACTGTCTGTCAAGATTCAACCTTTTGCCCGATGTCAGAGATGCCGGGCCTATCTGTTCGTCGCCACATCACCCGTCAAGACTCCAAGGGAGTACAGGGTGAACTTCATAACGGCTGACGTCACCGCAGAGGAGGAAGTCACACGGCCGGAGCCATCCCCATCAGTGGAGCGCGTAGAGCCGGAGGCTCCCAATGAAGAGGTCATCTCGGTCTCATCAACCCTGACCTTGCACTCAGCTACCCCGCCACCTTGCTCTTTGGAGGTAAGCCCTATGATCGGAGATGACCCAACCAGCGTGACCAGCTTAACGGACATGACAAGTGTGCAGGCCGATACCACTTCGGAGACCACCACTTCCACAGCGGTCTCCGTGTGGCATGCTCCAATTGGAGTAGGACCTGATCCAGCCTCCCGCGGCCGCGGTCGAGGCCTACCCTCCAGCCACTCCTGGCCGGATTGGCCAAGTGACTTCCCTGCATCCAAACCCTGCGGCTATCTACCTGCAGAGGAGCTAAACCCCTCCGATCTTGATTCTGTATCTGAGAATGAGGACACACTAGAAAGTCTATTTGAACCAAGGTTCCTGGAATCGCAGGGCTTTGGAGGATCCCGTGCCACTCATGATACTCGGAGGAGGAAGGTCTCGTGGGTCTCAGCAGCCGTCCGTGAACGTTCCGCAGCTAGCCTGGGGAGTCGGTGAGTCTACTTCTGTTCTCCCTGTTACATTCACCACCCCTGTGCCCCTAGTTGCTCCCGTGTTAAAAAGGGCACCAAATGCATTAGTGCTGCCGGGACTAGGAGACCCACAGATCTTGCCCAATTTGGACCCATCTACTATCAACACTGCAGAGAATGGGCAGCATAGATAGATAGGGTTGTGTATGTCATATGTTATTTAAATTGTCAATATTGTAATTTAATGTTCACAAATGTGTTTCTTCTCTTTTCCTACTTTCTATACTGTTTAGCAAGTATCAGGCTGGCATTCAGGCTTGAATGCCTTAGGACACTGGGGACAGTGTCATTTCAAGTGGGGGGAGTATGTAGCGCCCCCTTACTTTCAGTAAAGGCGCCAAGCCTGGGAGAATGAGAGAGATAGTTTGCTCTCATTCTGAATTGATGTCAAATTTGGCTGTCGCCAAATCTGGATTGTTCTGCGTGCTAGGCTGTGTTCTAGGGATGAGACACCATCCCTGGGTGGCAGGTGACACCAGAGAGGTCCAGGCGGAGCCGCTTTTCCCTAGCAGCCAATTAGAGGAGTTTTCCCTCGCGGGGCTTGCTGGAGAGGAGTATTTCTGTGGTGGAAGCCATTGTTCTGGGTCTTCGCGGGTTCCTGGTTTTGGGTGCAGCACCCACCTTTAGGGCGTGCGCACATCACGGGCCCCACCACTATGGCCTACCTGGCCTGGGGTCACGCGCAACGCAGAGTTCCTGACTCTGGGCCCTCATGGCCTGGAGAAACTGATGCCAACAGGGGCCCCAGTGACTTACTGGGTCTCCAACTCTACTGAAGAGATCCCAAGCTACGTGCTGTGCGGTGGGGAATCGGCTCAAGGAGAACCAAGAGGCAGGTTGTCTGAGAAGCTTGAACGAACCATCGGGGATCTGGGTGACCGAATACTGACAGATAACCTCCGTACTGTCAATCGGTGACCCCAAGCACAATTTACTGGGAGGATAAGCTCAACTATTCAGCTCATCCAAATTATAGGCCTGTGGCAGAGGCTCCATCCGAGCCAGGCCTGTGGCAGAGCCTGTTCCTCCCAGCAACCTTAAAGTGACACTTCGGCTGCCAGGCTCCTGGCAGGAGTCTGTCCAGGGACACTTCACCCACTCTGGCGAGAGTGGCGACGAATAGTAGCTACTACTACTACTACTGCTACTGAGAGCAGGATTGCTTGTCTTTTATCCAAGCCTGATACTGCAAGGTTCTTTTACTTCATCAACCTTTTCTTTCCTACCTCATGTTGATGTTGGGCGTGTTGGGCCGAGACAATAAAGCATTCATAAAATCTTATCTGCTGATTGGACATTCGTTTACTGCTCTACTCACTACAATCACCCTAGACAACGATTGAAGGTAACTTAATACGCTGATCCCAAAACAACCAGCGGCTCCTGAGGGGTAGCGCTACATATATATATATATATATATATATATATATATATATATATATATATATATATATATATATATATATATATATATATATATATATATATATATATAAATGTAAAGGGCTATTCTGTCAGTGTATTCTGTCTCCCTTTGCACTGGACAACAGGTTATACTTTCATAAGCAACGTAACATAAATTTGTAGCTCATATACTATATAGTTAAAGGTTTGTGAATACCTGGCCATATTTCCTAAATTTGGCAAAGCTATAGGTTACTACTGAGTGGAGCATCAGCTGAGCTGGGTGTACTACTGAGCAGGTGATCTGCTGAACAATGATACTAATAAGCTGGGGATCTGCTGAGTAAAAGTACCAATGAGCTGGGGATATGCTGAACAGGGGTACTAATGAGCTGGGGATCTGTTGACTGGGGGTATTACTAAACTGGGTTTCTCCTGGGTTTCTTTAAAACAAATAGAAATTCAATACACACACAGGGCATTTGCCAAGCTTCAAAAAAGCATAATTGAAGCATCATCGAAGCATCAAAAGCACATGAAAAAAGCATGTTGAAGCAGTAGGCGTATTAATGTGTGCTGAAGTCGAAGCAAATGTGAATGAGCTCTAAAGTTCTTGTACACTTTTCACCCCCCAAAGCCTACGAGGAGGATTGCAGTTGAGTGTGATATTCAGCTAGCTTTCAGAGGAACAGTATACTGTTATCCTTCACCACTGCTTGGGGAATTCTCAGTTGGAGCCAGGTGCGCTGGCATTTTACAGGGAAGATTAAGGTACCTGAAATCAAGTTGGGACTTGAGGCTAGACAGGATGTACAGTTATTCCAGAGGGAATACATTCTGGGATTTTTGTTAGAAGTCTGCGATCACTCAAGTTGTCCTCAAAGTTTTATATTGACCAAGTTCTGGGCATCCCATAACTACCCTAATCCCATCCATGTTATTTACTCCTAATAAATAGCAAAAACAAAGCCTTTGGACTGGTTTAAAGTGGTTGTAAACCCACTTTGACAACTTGCACCTACAGGTAAGATTAAGGCTTACCTGTAGGTGCAAGAAATATCTCCTTAACCTACACGGTTAAGTAAATATTTGCAGAGAAAAATGGCAAAGGCACACTGAGTGTCCCGCCATAATGAATGGGATCATGCCGGCATTGACGTCATTGCCGCTCCGGCCAATCACAGCGCCGTAGCGGCTATACCAGGAAGAAGCTTCGAGATGACATGGCTGCTTCGAATGGGAATGAGGAGCACTTCAGGGGCTACGATTTCAGGTAAGTGCCACTATGCATACTATCTCATTATGCCTTTCTCTTGCGGGTGTTTTGTAAGAGGGTTTACTTCCTCTTTAATGGCTATGTGTGCCTACTGAAAATGACTCGCTGTGCAGACAAAGGGGGACCCAAAATCCAGTGGCTCCTGAGAGGGTAGCATTACACCGTCAACACTGATCATTGTATTATGACAATGGGGAATTCTCCCCGCTGTCAGAATACAATAGATCCATGGGAGGGAAGGATGCCCCCATCAACACATTCAATCTGCTGGTGGGCACTGATGGCAAGATACATACATGTGACATCCCAGTCCTGCACAGCTATCACAGCCAATACAATGCGGTCCAACTCTATATGGATCATTTCAATATACTATGAAGAATGCAACAGGAACAGTAGGAACACCCGTTTTACAGCAGCAGGATATTGGGCTTTAGGATGGAGGTCTTACCATAATAGTCACTGGGAGATAAAAGTAACTAGTGGATGATTAAACCTTTAAATATTCAAAATCAGACTTATCTTGGAGCATCCACACAAAATAAATACAAGTGATGTCATCACTAAAGCTTTGTACATATGTATCTACCTATTGTCCTTTGTCTGGTGAGTACCCTCCTGTTTTTTTAAAGCTACCAAGTGGATAAAAATAAAAGAGCTTTGTCATATTGCTGTTGTATGTTTTCACAATATTTTGCAACACTGAAGTGTTTCATATACAGTAGCAGGGAACATATATGAGCTGTGAGTTAACATCATATGACTTTGTACTGTGATGATGGAATACAAGATAACACATGTAACATCTTGCTAGCGTACTTTAATGCAATTATACATTTCTTTTACCTATAAAATTTATATGGAATATTTTGTTATTTTTTTTAAGGCAACATTTCTCTTCTTACAGTGTTGTTGTTAGTCTTATAACATAAGTAAGATATTCTTTGTGAGAATGTAGAATTAAGCAGTCCATGGTATAGTGAAGTTTTCACACAATACAGAGAGTTTTGGGGCAATCATGAGACAGTCAGACGGTATGTAGAAATAATTAGCTAATAATTAAAAATAATTTGTATATAGAAGTAATTATGATAAGATAAATAGGGGGCGCTAGAAAAAATTTATGATAATACATATAAGAAAAATCCAAAAACAGTAACAATAATAATCACAAATAAAGTGCATGTGCAATTAATGACTACTCAAAAAAGTGCAGTAGTGCAATGGTGATATATTCTGATCCATATGCTGAATCCATAAAAAACTCAAAAATAAGTGTTCATATAATATTTGAAGATCACTGTGCAAGTGACAAAGAAACAAGCAGGTTTCCACCTTCACCGAACTACGTCACCCAAAAGTGCAAATAAAGGATGGCCCCTTACCGCAAGATTTTGACCTAATTCGCTAAAAAAAGGTCAAATAAGGCTTGTTGTCACCACGGACAAAGTAAAGGACACCTGGATTTCCTGTGGGTCAGCTGCTTAGAAGCGTCATGTAAGGTATAAGAAAGAAGCAGAGAGATACCGCCATGGCATAATAACGTTTAATAAAAAAATTTAAAACATACACAGTGCCGAATGGAGGCTTACTTGAATAGTGCCCACGTCCCGGCAGTGAGGCTTTAAGGCTTTGTTGTCAGAAAGGGTCGGTTGAATCGACCAGAGGGAGAACGATGTCCGCGCTGGGGAGGCTGTGGCGTGCGCTCCACCTCACAATCGTAGGAAACCAGCTGGACAGGAAGTTTGCTGTGCGTGATCCACGTACCGCCTCGACATACGTTTCAATATGTCGTCATCAGGAAGTGATAAAATGACTATATTACATCTATGTTGTCTCTCTCTTTTAAACACTCAAATATTGTTATTTTCTTTCTTTTATTATTTTTATTATTTCTTTCCTTTCATGTTGCGAGATATATATATATATATAAATGTGTGTGTTTTGGTGATCACATGAGAAACATTAGTATTATTTTCCTTGAATGAAAATTATGACAGAGTTAATCATCCCAGAGTGAAGATAAGAAACAGATGTCTCTCCCAATACCCACTCCTACCTGCCCCTCGCACCGTGCAAAGAAAATGGCTGAAAGCTCTTTGGAATTCCTTGTGGCAAAAACAGATGTCACAGGAAAAGGGCCATATATGGATGAGCCAATAAGATACACACATATGTGATGACATTTGCTTATGTCATGTTGTTTATATAAGGGGCTGGGACCCGGAATAAAGACCTGTTGGAGTTGAGAAGGAACTTGTACTGGTCAGTGTGTTTCAGTGTGATCCCTTTTGCAGGCATACTCTCACATCCACATGAATTTGGCTCAGCGGCTGAATTTAACAAGTATCCTGGAATAGGACCAGGGATAATATCCATTTGTAAGGATACTGCCTTGTGAATACTAATTAATACTGTTGGATCTCAGCTGCAGAGGCTTCTCAGGTCTAACCACCAGTTCACTCTCTATAAAGCCAGAAAGTTTTGGGGCTAATTCATCACAACCTCAATCTGTACCAACATAAAGTAGCTTATTGCTGCATAGCATGAAATCATATAAGGGAATAGTATTAAAGTCTCTTGAATGAAAAAGGAAACCTTACTGTGTACCTTTGCTAGACAGTATTTATGTTAGACTTGACTATATGGAGGAGTAATTAATATCTGGCATTTCCGCTGGGTCTTGTAGTACACTGCTGCAGAATGTGTGTAGGAGAGTCCCAGGTTACTGGATGTTGAAGAGTCCGTGCAGGTTTGAGGATGAGTGCAGTGGGCTGAAGGCTCACACCTTGCTTACACAGGGAGACAGAGATCTGTGGTCAGAGAGCTGACAGGTGAGAAGGTCTGCAATGGCTCCTGGGCTTGAGGGTATGGGATGGTTGTTCACAGGTGACGGCAGGCATCCGAGAGAATAACCGAACACCCTGCCGTCATCTGTGGGGAATTTAAATAGCCCCGATTTCGCGGGGAAAACGGGAAGGACGCTGAGTCGCACTTCCGCGTTCCAGCTTGGAACATAAAGTAGCTTATTGCTGCATAGCATGAAATCATATAAGGGAATAGTATTAAAGTCTCTTGAATGAAAAAGGAAACCTTACTGTGTACCTTTGCTAGACAGTATTTATGTTAGACTTGACTATATGGAGGAGTAATTAATATCTGGCATTTCTGCTGGGTCTTGTAGTACACTGCTGCAGAATGTGTGTAGGAGAGTCCCAGGTTACTGGATGTTGAAGAGTCCGTGCAGGTTTGAGGATGAGTGCAGTGGGCTGAAGGCTCACACCTTGCTTACACAGGGAGACAGAGATCTGTGGTCAGAGAGCTGACAGGTGAGAAGGTCTGCAATGGCTCCTGGGCTTGAGGGTATGGGATGGTTGTTCACAGGTGACGGCAGGCATCCGAGAGAATAACCGAACACCCTGCCGTCATCTGTGGGGAATTTAAATAGCCCCGATTTCGCGGGGAAAACGGGAAGGACGCTGAGTCGCACTTCCGCGTTCCAGCTTGGAACGCAGACGTCCGTGCACCGGAAGTGACGCGGACGTCTTGCAGAACGGAGCGCAGCTGCTGGGACAAGGCACAGCTGCGCTCGTTCTGCGAACAGTAACATCAGAGATGTTACACCATTACACTATGTCTCCATAAGACACATATAGCCACGGACCGGGCCCGACCCCACTTTTTCCTAATTGGCCCACTGACTGTGATTGACAGCAATTGGAGCCAACAGCTCCAGATGATGTCTCAGCCAATGAGGAGAGAGAGACCCGGAACAGCTGAAGCTCCTGTATACATTACTGGATTGAGAGGGGACTTAGTTTTCAGTCTTAGAGCCAGCAGAGGACAGATGCAGCATCCATCTAGGTATAATTCTTGGGGGGGGGGGGGGAATGCCAAACTTCTCTTTTAACAACCACTTTAACCCTCGCAGTGTGTGTGCTTCTGGGTTACTGCAAGGTTATTTCTTACAATCCCAGAGTTGAGCTTCAAGTGGTTGTAAATCCCATTTATACAATTTGAACTAAGCACATATATCTGTAGTATTTACTTAGCTCTCTCCAAAGCTCTAAGTGTTGTTTCTCTCTGGTGCTTTGTTCCTCTATTATCAGCATGAGTCACTTCTGACAAGTTCTCTGACACATGAAATAACATGAGCTAAAAATGTGTCAGGGAGGGAGCTTAGATAAGCAGGAGATAAGCAGAGAGCTTGTCTATTCAGAATACAGCTTATGTTCCTTAATTCCTTTGTCTATGTAGAGGGGGGGGGGTGTCCCTTTCCTCCAATCAGCTTTCACACAGTGTAAGTGCAGTCCCCGATCCACCCCTATGTGCTGCTGAAAGATGAAGAAAGATTTTTAACACACTCTGCACTTTTGAAAGGGTGTAGAAAGGGGAAGACAGCAGATATGCAAGTAAAACTTATGTAGGAGGATTTGTTTCCTCTCTGTGTATCATCTGAAGCTTTCACTTCACTGGGTATATGTGAGGGTTTACATCCACTTTAAATAAAATTCTACATTCACCTTTTTTCATCCTTTGTTAGATCACTGATTACATGCACTTCAGTGACCGCTCTATGGCATTTCTCAGAGTCGTTTTCCTAATGTTGACAATAGTGAACCATTGGCTGAAGAAGTAACCAATGAGCTGTTTCGAAATGCGTCCCGCCTCTCTAACACACTTCCTGTCCACTTCCTGTTTGTGTTCCATGCTGGTTTTTGTCTCGCTTCCTCTGACGTCATCCCCAGGCTCCAGCATTATTGTGTCCTTTGAACATTCACAGCACAAGTCGGCTGTTATCTCGTTGACTTCCCTGGAAGCTTTACCATCACAGACTGGGACTGCCCTGCCACTGGAACATCTCCTGGATGCACTTACCTGCTACATGCCTGTTTCATCTACTATCTTGTAATTTTTTTAACCCATTTAGGGGATACTAAAAGTTTTATACTTCTGCACTTTGAGGCGCCTTGTTTGTTTTTCTGTTACAATAGTGAACCAAGTCTATGCAATGTATGTCAGCGCACAGGTTGTAGGGCCAGATTCACAGAAGAAATACGCCGGAGTATCTACTGATACTCCGGCGTATTTTCAAATTTGCCGCGTCGTATCTTTCGGATCGTAGGTGTAATACTTCGTAGGTGTAATACTTCGGCGCCTACTCGGTGGAGTTCGCGTTGTTTTCTGCGTCGGGTATGCTAATTAGCTGTTTACGGCGATTCACGA
The DNA here is from genome assembly GCF_905171775.1 of Rana temporaria. Classification (NCBI taxonomy): domain Eukaryota; kingdom Metazoa; phylum Chordata; class Amphibia; order Anura; family Ranidae; genus Rana; species Rana temporaria. Next base: position 385,183,631 of record NC_053490.1, read on the forward strand.
AGGTACGCGCGGCCGTCGCATTCTCTTACGCCGTCGCTAGTCGGCTTTTCCCGGCGTATAGTTAAAACTGCTATTTCTTGGTCTATCTTTAGACTTGCCATGTTAAAGTATGGGCGTCGTTCCCGCGTCAAATTTTAATTATTTTTTTTTGTGTAAGTCGTCCGTGAATAGGAAAGGACGCAACTCACGTCGACGTTCAAAAAATTACGTCGGTGCGACGTCATTTCGCGCAAAGCATGGCGGGAAATTTCGAAACGGAGCATGTGCAGTACGTTCGGCGTGGGAACGCGCCTAATTTAAATGATCCATGCTCCATTTAAATTAGGCGGGCTTGCGCCGGACGGATTTACGCTACGCCGCCGCAAGTTTACAGGCAAGTGCTTTGTGAATCAAGCACTTGCCCGTAAAACTTGCGGCGGTGTTACGTAAATGCAATACGTTACGCCACCGGAATTCTACCTGAATCTGGCCCGTAGTGTCTATAAATAGAGCATGTGACAAAGTGACAATGTGGGAGAACAATTGGGTGACAAGGACAAGGTGGTAAAGCTCATGAAATTTTAGTGATTAGGTTTATATGCACTTTAGGGATTATCTAAAAGTAAGCATGTGAATTCACAATAAACATATCAACCTCTAATCGTAACAAATGTAACCTCTATCTGGAACAATCTGACCATTAGCAACATTTCTTTTAAGTCTTAACGTATCATGATACAATGACTAATACCTGACTTATGCTTCCTTAAAGCACTGAAACCATACTTTCCATCATATGACATACACGTCATATGACATTACGCTTTGTATGTTTGTGGATTTGATAAAGACATTCCATCTCTGGTTATTAACTACAGTAAGCTTCCGACTATGTTGGAACTGGTCAGACTGGTTTGCCAATAACTCACACAGGTCAGGTGAATGGGCCTGTGCTGTTGGTATACTCCGTTCTTTAACACACCCAAAGGAAAAAAAGTATGACACTTCTCTCCAAGAACCATTTAGTATATTGTATTCCTGTATATTACACCAAGATGTCATCTGAACTACTAAAATCCATTTAAAGAATAATTATCAGCAAACTTCAGGTTACTCTGGAAAATGGATTATTAGATAAGAACATTAAAAAAGTGCATTCTTGATTAAAAGGCATAGGGATGGTCTCTAAAAACATAGGGCCAGATTCACAAAAGAGATACGACGGCGTATCTCCTAAAACGCCGTTGTATCTCTGTGATCCACCCGTCGTATCTATGCGGCTGATTCATAGAATCAGTTACGCATAGATAGCCCTAAGATCCGACAGGAGTAATTGACTTACACCGTCGGATCTTAGGATGCAATTCTAGGCCGGCCGCTAGGTGGCGATTCCATTGCGGTCGGCGTAGAATATGCAAATGACTAGTTACGGCGATTCACGAACGTACGCTTTACCCGTCGCTCTAAATTTACTAAGGCTGCCCTCTAGGTGGCCTAGCCAATGTTAAGTATGGTCGTCGTTCCCGCGTCAAAATTTTAAAATTCAAGTTGTTTGCGTAAGTTGTTCGTGAATGGCACTGGACGCCATTTACGTTAACGTCGAAACCAATGACGTCCTTGCGACGTCATTAAGCGCAATGCACGTCGGGTAATTTGACGGACGGAGCATGCGCAGTACGTTATGCGCGGGAACGCGCCTAATTTAAATGGTGCCTGCCCCATTTTAATTAGGCGGGCTTGCGCCGAGCGGATTTACGTTACACCACCGCAAGTTTACAGGTAAGAGCTTTGTGAATCAGACACTTACGCTGTAAACCTGCGGCGGTGTAGCGTAAATGGGATACGTTACGCCGCCGCAGCGTAACGTATTTGTACCTGAATCTGGCCTATAATTTTTTTTTAAAAATACAGTGTTCCAGGTTACTTTAACAATTATATCAAACATTTCAGTGGCAGTATGAATAGAAACTTTCTGAAGATTATCTTGGAAGTGTCTTTTGGTCACAACCCACAGCAAATGCAAAGAACACATGAGAAGTGACTGTGGCAGTAACATAACGACAAACTTTCAAAAGTGAGACAGATAGACACCTTTTAGAACCAAAGGACAACAACCCTGCTATGCCTCCAGTTACGTGGACCTATAAGCAGGGCTCAAGTCCTGTGGGAACGGACTTCCTGCACTTTTTTCACAGCAGGAACTCAGTTCCCTTTGCAGGACTAGAGCAGCTGAGAGCAGTCGAGCCGCCCGAGCCAATCCTTCACTAAGCGGCAATGCCCAGCTCGAGTCACTGTCAGAACTTGCCTCTTTCTAAATCCCGCGATAACTCGCAGCAGACCTCCACAATGTCTCCTGGGAACAATGACAAAAGCTCCCAGGAGACATTGCGGCATCGAGGAAGTGACGGAATACCCGCACACTACCCGATGAATCCATATACAGGAAGCGGCCAGTAACATAAAGGATTACTAAGTGGATCGGAAAAAAAAACATGCGGTTTAGTAATTATGCATATGAGCGTATCATTTTTTAATTTTTTTTGGTGGGGGGAGTGGATCTTGGATGGGAGTTCCCACACTTTTTTCCTCAGGACTTGACCCCTGCCTATAAGGATTGATATACAAAAAAAAATGGTTAAACCTCCCCAAGTGCTTTTATTATTATTACCATACTTTTTTCCTTTTTTACAGGGATTTCAAAATGACAGATTAAATTATTTAAAGGTTGAATGAAAGATTTGGAGCAGTGTAACACTTTTAGTTGTTAAATATTACAATGTAAGTGTTAACAAACAGGCCCCTCTGATGCCTCCTGTATAGAATTGTATTGTAACTGTACTGTCTGCCCTCATGTTGTAAAGTGCTGTGCTAAGAGCCGGTTCACACTGGGGCGACTTGCGATCCGACTTCATGTCGCCTCAAGTCGTCCCAAGTCGCGCTGTAGAGAAAAACAATGGAAGTGAATGGGAGCAGTGTTAATACACACGACTCAAGGCGATCCGACTTCAGAAAAGGTTCCTGTACTACTTCAATCCGACTTGTAGGCGATTTGTACCCATTGATTTCAATGGAAGTCACCTCAGAAGTCGGATCACTGTCTTATCTGAAGCTACTTTCCAGGAAGATAACATACATTTCTCAGGGAAACATCTCCTGCACCCCTCCCTCCCCCTCCCTCTCCCAGAGCTGATTGTTGTTTTATTGGCCACTGGAAAGTCTCCTGTCCTGGAGACGACTTCAAGTTGTGTTGTAAATCGCCCCAGATCGCCCTGTGGTTCATGTTCAAGTCGTGTCGGAGTCGCCTCTGAAAGTCGCGCTGGAAGTCGTGTCGCCCTAGTGTGAACCGGCTCTGACTGTTCTATTTAAATCCTGTAAAATAATCATAATAAAAAAAAAGCCCCACACCAGAGTTAAATAAAAATGTTCCTTTCAACTGGTCCTTCCACACTGCATACACTAATGCCGCGTACAAACGATCAGAATTTCCGACAACAAATGTTCGATGTGAGCCTTTGGTCGGTATATGCTTCATCAGACATTTGCTGTCGAGGAAAACGGTCGTGTGTACGTTTTTCATCGAGGAAACCGCCGAGGAAACTCAACGGGGAAAAAAGAGAACAAGTTCTCTTTTTCCTCGACGGGAGTCTCAATTTCCTCGTCATGTTCCTCGTCGGGCTGGTTTTCGACGAGAAACGCAAGCGTGTGTATGCTAAGAAACCCGCGCATGCTCAGAATAAAGTATGAGACAGGAGCGCACCTTCGGTAAAAGTAGCATTTGTAATGGAGATAACACATTTTTCACGCTGTAACAGACTGAAAAGTGCAAATCGTCTCTTACCAAACTTTTACTTAACACGCAGTAACATGAGATTAGCAAAAGCAGCCCCAAGGGTTGTGCCAGTGGAATCGAACTTCCCCTGCCATTGTATGTGTTGTACGTCACCGCGTTTGAGAACGAGGAGATTTTGTCTTGACCGTGTGTACGCAAAGCAAGCTTGTCGAGTTCCTCGACAAGCCTAACAAGGAACTCGTCGAGGAAAACGATGTGTATTTTCCGACGAGTTCCTCGGTCGTGTGTACGAGGCCTCACAGTACACAGAATATGGAAATGCAATTATTTTAGTAAATATAAACTGCTAAATACCCTTTCTCATCAGCAGTATATAGCAGTCTTGTGACTTCTATCAGTATCCAGACGAGCACTTGTTAAATAAATACCAAAAAATGTTTAAATGGCTATTAAAGATAAACATCCTCACCTGTGATCTGTTTGCTTGTAACTAGTGTGTTTCTGGATTCTGAGTCATGGGGAAAGCAAAAGAAATGTCAAAGGATCCGTGGGAAAAGGTAGTTGAACTGTATAAAACAGGAAAGGGATATAAAAAGATATCCAAGGAATTGAGAATGCCAATCAGCAGTATTCAAACTCTAATCGAGAAGTAGAAAATGAGTTGTTCTGTTGAAACCAAACCACGGTCAGGTAGACCAACTACAACTTCAGCCACAACTTCCAGGAAAATTGTTCGGGATGCAAAGGAAAACCCACAAAAATAACTTCAGGTGAAATAGAGGACTCTCTGAAAACATGTGGTGTGGCAGTTTCAAGGTGCACAATAAGGAGGCCTCTTGAAGAAAGATGGGCTGCTTAGTCGAGTCACCAGAAGAAAGCCATTACTACGCAAATGCCACAATGTATTCTACATACAATACGCCAAACAGCACAGAGACAAGCCTAAAACCTTCTGGCACAAAGTCGTTTGGAGTGATGAGACCAACATTTTGCTTTTTGGCCACAACCATAAACGCTACATTTGAAGAGGAGTCAACAACGCCTATGATGAAAGATACACCATACCTACTGTGAAACACGGAGGTGGATCGCTGATGATTTGGGAATTTGTGAGCTACAAAGACACAGGAAATTTGGTCAAAATTGTTGGCAAGATAAAAAAATACTGGAGGAACATTTGCATTCATCAGCCAGGAAGTTGCGCATGGGACGTACTTGGACCTTCCAACATGACAATGATCCAAAACACAAGGCCAAGTCGACCTGTCATTGGCTACAGCAGAATAAAGTGAAGGTTCTGGAGTAGCCATCTCAGTCTCCTGACCTCAATATCATTGAGCCACTCTGGGGAGATCTCAAACATGCAGTTTGTGCAAGACAGACCAAGACTTTACAGAAACTGGAGGCTTTTTGCCAAGAGAAATGGGCAGCTTTGCCATCTGAGAAGATAAAGAGCCTCATCCACAAATACCACAAAAGACTTCAAGCTGTCATTGATGTTAAAGGGGGCAATACACGGTATTAAGAACTGGGGTATGTAAACTTTTGATCAGGGTCATTTGGCTAGTTTCTCTTGTTATTATGATTTAAAAATAGTAAACACAGTTTATTGATAATAAATGGCTTCAGCCAAACACTAACCATGAGTGAAAGAAAAGTTTTGTGTTATTCATATTCTCTGAAAAATGGCCATGAAATCATGAATTCTGCCAGGGTATGTAAACTTATGAGCACAATTGTAGATGCAGACTTGGCCGCGGGATGACGTCCTACACGTGAAACCTCGTCCTATACGTATGTTACGTCCAAACACTGGGACTTCCTCAGTAGGGGAGGAGTCAGGTCAACTACCCACCTGGTTAAAGCTTGTAGGAGTTTTCATTCTGCTCTGACTGTCTTTCAAGGCTGCATGACCCCTGACTTTCTGTCTGAACAGTGCTGATTGGCCCTGTGCTGATCACATGCACCCTCCCAAAAAAACCTCTCTAGCAATACACACCAAACTGAGCATGTGCAGAGTGCACCCATGGCTCTGTTTTATCAGGAGATGGATTGGAGACAGTAAAAGAAGGGGAGGATCAGAGCAGACAGGATCAATCAACCTTAGGTTCTACAGTGAGTATACTAAGTATGCTTTACTGCATATACAGACTGATTTAACTGTTGTGGGTTTAGTAACACTTTAACTATGTTGAAATGGCTTAACAGCTTAAAGTGATTGTAAAGCTCTGTATTTTTTTTAAAACATGGTATACTTACCTCCTCTGTACAAGGGTTTTGCACATAGTGGCCCTGACCCTCGCTCCTGGCTCCTCCTCCTTTCGAGTGCCTCCACGGAGAGCTGCTTTCCCTGGAGGGCACACGTGCAGGTGCACTGCCGAGTCCTGCTGCTGCGTCCATTGACACAGACCGCAGTAATCGGCCACACCACAGGCTCCTGTGTCACTGGATTTGATTGACAGCAGCAGGAGCCAATGGCTTTCACTGCTATCAATCTATCTAATGAGGACCCGAGACAGCGGCTGGAGATGCTGTGCTCATCCCTGTCTCTGGAACAATCGGGTTCAGGTAAAAGGGGGGGGGGGGTGCTGCAGTACAAAAGGTTTTCACCTTAATGCATAGAATGCATTTAGGCAGTGGTTCTTAACTCCTGTCCTCAGGACCCACTAACAGGCCAGGTTTGCAAGATAACTGAAAAACATCACAGGTGATATAATGTGTTTCTTAGTGATTGCAGTATTCTAGTCTGCATCTCCCCAAGGTAATACTTATGCCTCGTATGCACGATCCAAAAACCGGACGACAGATCGTCTGACTTTTTTCGCTTACTAGTCGCAAGTAGAAATCGAATAGATTACTAAAGTCAAGAAAATTCTTATATAACAGAAAAATAAATCTGAAGTGATGACGTGCTGTAGTGTATTTGTATTGTATTTTCGGACGACAACTGTACTGACTAAACAAAAATCGTACAATCTGGTATCCTATGAGGAAAAATTTTGTGCTTGTCCGATCGATTAATATCGGATGCGTTGTCGTGCTCGGCTCTTGAAAGCGATGTACTAACGATCTGATTATCGTACGATCGTGTAGAAAGAGGTGATTTTTGTTTGATTTTAGGATTGTGTGTACGAGCCATTAAAATATGGCCTATTAGTGAATAAATAAACGATTTGGCATGCACATGGACACAGTGAGGCAAAGTGAGGCACAGTGAGGCATGCAGATGGACACTCTAGGCTTATACTCGAGTCAATACGTTTTCCTATTTTTTTGTGGTAAAATTAGGTGCCTCAATTTATATTCGGGTCGGCTTATACTCGGTATACCAAAAAAATAAATATATTAGTGCCCCCATAATAAAAAAGTATAAAAAGTGTCCTCATATTAAAAAACTAAACAAGACAATAAAATAAGACTATGTCACCTCCTTTCATTTCATTCCTGCATTGATAGCCTTAAAGGAGTTGTAAAGGAAAACATTTTTTTGCCTAAAATTAATGTCTGCAAGGTAGACAGACAGAATAGTGTAATGATTCTGTTAAAAAACGAGTAAATACCTAATAAATTCCTTCATCTATATCAGTGGTCATCAACATTGTCCTGCAGGGCCCACTAACAGGCCACGTTTGCAAGATAACTGAAATACATCACAGGTGATATCATTTGCTGCTCAGTGACTGCAGTATTCTAGACTGCATTTCCCCAAGGTAATACATAAAACCTGGCATGTTAGTGGGCCCTGCAGGACAAGGTTGATGACCACTGATCTATATCACCCCCGGCGTTCTAGTTTCTGTTCTTTCATTCACTTCCTGGTTTGCGGCACTCGTTCATGTAAGAACTACATTTCCCAGTATGAATTGCGGCACTCCCAGTAATTCACACCTCCTTGAAGTCTCTTACACGTAGAGAGTGTCCTGCCGCACAGATGTAGTTACCAGGAGGGGGCGAGCACGTCACTGACCACCGCAGTAAAGCCTCCCTTCACGTTGGTGAGTAACAATCAGACAAGCAGGAAGAGAACAGAACAGAGAAGAAATAGAGCAACTTCTGAGCAAAAACGAACAATGAGGAAGTGAAAAGAGGAATGTCTGCAGGTAAAGGATGCTTATTATGAAAAAAAATGTTTTCCTTTAAAACCCCTTTAACAGCCCAGGGAAAGAAGCTCTCTTTAAATCTATTTGTCCTTGTTTTAATCACCCTAAAACATCTCCCAGATGGCAATAATTCAAAGAAATGACAACCAGTGTGAGTCTGGTCTCTCACTATTTTTCCTGATCTACAAAGGCAACGATTCTCATATATTTCACCTAGAGATACAAGTTCACAACCTACAATTTTCTGCAAACTAACATTTTTTTTGTCTGCCTCTAAACACTGAGCTTAAAATTTGCCACCAAACCTCCTAATATGCATGGACACATAGAGGTTGATTTACTAAAGGCAAATATACTGTGCACTGATATTGCATTGCAAGTGCAGTAGCTCTAGACCTGAGCGGAAGCTCGGAAATGAGGGAAAGCTTTGCTGATTTCTGTCATCCAATCAGGTGCAAGCAAAAATGCAGTATTTCTATTTTCCTTGCATGCGATTATTTGTTGCAAATTTAAGCTTTACCTAATTTACTAAGCTCTGGAGCAAGTGCAGTGTACAGTATGTTTGCCTTTAGTAAATCAACCCCATAGGGCAGTGTTTCTCAATTCCAGTCCTCAGGCCCCCCCAACAGGTCAGGTTTTCAGGATTTCCATTATTTTGCACAGGTGATTTTATCAGTTTCACTGCCTTAGTAATCACCACAGCCTTTTCATCTGAGGGAAATCCTGAAAACCTGACCTGTTGGGGGGGCCCGAGGACTGGAATTGAGAAACACTGCCATAGGGTAACATTAAAGGGGTTGTAAAGGTACAAATTTTTTTTTCCTAAATAGCTTCCTTTACCTTACTGCAGTCCTCCTTCACTTACCTCATACATCCATTTTGCTTTTAAATGTACTTATTTCTTCTGAGAAATCCTCACTTCCTGTTCTTCTGTCTGTAACTCCACACAGTAATGCAAGGCTTTCTCCCTGGTGTGGAGTGTCATGCTCGCCCCCTCCCTTGGCCTACAGGAGAGTCAGGAGGCCCACTAATACACAGCTCCTTTCTCTATCTGCAATGTAGAGAGTGTCCTGACTCTCCTGTAGTCCAAGGGAGGGGGCGAGCACGATACTCCACACCAGGGAGAAAGCCTTGCATTACTGTGTGTAGTTACAGACAGAAGAACAGGAAGTGAGGATTTCTCAGAAGAAATAAGGACATTTAAAAGCAAAATCGAAGGATGAGATAAGTGAAGGAGGACTGCGCCAAGGTAAAGGAAGCTATTTAGGAAAAACAAATTGTACCTTTACAACCCCTTTAAGCTGCTTCTACAGGCAAAATGCAAAACTCCTATAAAAGCAGTGCATGGACCCTAACCGATTTAAATTATGTATTTTTATTTAACTTAATTGTCAGTAAAAAATATTATCAGGTCATGACAACTGTGCAATTTAGAGAGCACCATGGAAACAAAGAATATGGATTATATCTTTCTCAACTCTTTACCATGTAGAACAATACAACAAGAAGAAAAGTGGACTAAAAGTCGCAATATAACAAGCTACCTTGTTTGCCAGCATCTGAAGAATAAACCGTTCTTAGTGCCCACACCAAGTAATTATATTGGCAGTTTTTTCTCCCATACTGTATTGATTGGTTTCAAAGGGAAACAAACATGTTGCCTTCAAACACGGGTAGAAGCACCCACAAAGGCAGTCACACATGAGCTGAATGATAATAGATACTGTAAGTATAACAGATAACAGTATTTGTATAACAGGAAGATGAAATAGAAAATATTTCTCTTTTATAGACGCTAATTAAAGTGGTTGTAATGCCCGCTTGGTCATTTTTACCTACAGTATAATAAGGCTTACCTGTAGGTTAAATGAATATGATTTTATCACGTCAGCGGCGCATGCGCTCTGAAGGTCTGACGTATCATGCCGGAACTTCAGAGCTCCTAGCCGAAACAGAAGGCTCCCACTCGCATGCACGGGAGTGACATCATTGTGGCTCCGGCTACTCACAGCGCCGGAGCCCACAATCCCGGAAGAAACGCAGAGGGAACATGTAAGCCCCCTCAGCGGTGACTGAGCGCCGCTGTGGGAGCTTTGTTCTAAGGTAAGTATTTCATAATGTGCTAGCTATTGTTTTGCAGGGTTTTTTTTTTTCATCGGTTTACTACCGCTTTAAAGCAGCTCTAAACCCTACTCTAGAACTCTAGAACAAAAATGATGTATGTTGCAGCTTACCATTCAGATGTGTTGGCTGCATTTTTTCTTTTATTTTTTTCAGGTTTTTTATCTTTTATTTTCATCTGGTTATTTTGCTTGTAACACTGTTCTAGGGTGACAATGTGTACTCATCGAACTATATCCGCTTAACCACTAGTGACGTCTCTGTATGTTTAGTTGCTATACCGAGATGATGCCTACGCATCAGTACCGATTTTTAGAGGCTAACTAGCTGCTCAATAGCTATTAATAATGTAAAAGGTGCAGCGCTATGAAACATATTTGAACATGATTCAAAAGAAAATGAACATAGTGATAATAAACAAAATCATCAATAACAAAAGTCCATAAATAATCAAAGAAAAGTCAATATGAAAATAAGTTAATATGAAAAAAAAGGAATTAGAGATGAAATCCAGTGTCCCAATGAAATCCAGCAAGTGAGGGGTAAAAATGGAAAATAAAGATGCATATAGAGAAACAACAGCTTCCACAACTCATCTGTGTGAAACACTTCCAAGGTAGAAAGATGTCAGCTTACAAAAAAGTGTTGGCCTTTAAACTAAGACCCCTTTCACACTGAGGAGTTTTTCAGGCGGTTTTGCGCTAAAAATAGCGCCTAAATACCGCCTGAAAAACTCTTGCCCTGTAATCTCAATGTGAAAGCCTGAGGGCTTTCACACTGAGGCGATGCGCTGGCGGGACCGCTCCAAAAGTCCTGCCAGCAGCATCTTTGGAGTGGTGAGAGGAGCGGTGTGTTTATCTCTCCTCCACCGCTCCTTCCCATTGAAAACAATGGGACACCGTGGTATTAACCCTTTTTCGCCGCTAGCGGGGGTTAAAACCGCACCACTAGCGGCCAAATACCGCCGCAATTCCGCCGCAATTCCGATGGTATAGCGCTGCTAAAAGTATCGGCGCTATACCGTCAGCGCACCTCCTGCCCCAGTGTGAAAGGGGCCTTATGGAAAAGCCAACAACCGCTCCCAGGTGTGTCCACGAAGGTACTGTTGGTCCTGGTAAATCCTGCATCACATCCTCAAACAGGTGCATAGGCATATAAATGAAAGAAGACCATAGCGTGCTATTGTCTAGACGATTTATTAAATATAGGAAAAACAGTGTACACTCACATGGTCATCTATTAAAACAAGCGTGTGGTCATGTAAACTCTGCAGCAATTGCCAAAAACAGTGTATCGAGCAGCCGTAGGAGCGTGGTAGCATCATGTTTGGTCCCGCCAAATGCGTTTCGTCATAGAGTTGACGTCGTCATGGGTGTGCTCGATTGCTATTACAAGCACTGGTAGGGGACGTCCTCCCCATCCTGCCGCCTTCCACAGCTTGCTAGGGCTCTCCCATCCCACCAGGGGACCCAAACAACCAGCCAGCACGTTTGCTGAGTGGCCAGAAAGCCAAACAAAGCGAGGTTCGGAAGCAATGATATCGCTTCCAGTTTGCCAATGGTGCCATTTGTTTTAAATCCAATCTTGGTGTTTTTTATCAGGAGGGATTTGGTGTCTTATCCAAGAGCCCTCCATAAAGAATGCCTGTCACATGCTTATTGCTGTCACAAATAATGTTTACATTCCTTGTGACAGCAATAAAAGGGATAAAAATAAAAAAAATGTTAAAGCAACAGTGTGAAAAATAGAAAGAATTACAATTTTTTTTTAACGTTCTAATTAATTTTAATACAACAAATACTGTTTGTTACATGTATATAAAAGTGTCAAAGAAAGGCCTGGATCTGAAGTGGATATTCATAGAGAAGCAGCATTGCCACAATGCGACAGGACTACATAACCCCCCTCCCACCCACCTTTTATCTTCACAACATATGGTGGAGTTGTTCTGTAGTCCTTAGAGACAGCTGGAAACATTGTAACATATAAGGGTGCAGTAAAGCTGGATACACATAATACAATTTTTGTTCAAATTTCCTTTAGATTTATCTTCAACTATGTAGTTCACGGGCCTGCCTGATTGTATACAATTTGAAAGAGTTTAGGTTTGAACTCATATTATATGGTTTTGGTAAATCTAAAGAAAGTTGTACAAGAGAATTGTATAACAATTGTATAGTGTGTAGCCAGCTTAAGAAAATTAGAGAGAAATACAGGGGGTGCTTCTTCTGACCTTCTTTTGTTGTCTGAGGCCCCGTACACACGACAGAGGAACTCGACGTGCTTGGCACGTCGAGTTTTGGGATGAAGCCGCCGAGGAGCTCGGCGGGCCGCCTTCTCCCATAGAACAACGAGGACAACGAGAAAATAGAGAACATGTTCTCTATTTTCTCGTCGAGTTCCTCGGCGGCTCCATCGAGCCAAAACTGTACAGACGACAGAGTTTCTCGGCAGAATCCGGGTTTTGACCGAGTTTCTCGGTGAATTCTGCCGAGAAACTCTGTCGTGTGTACGAGGCCTGACTGTCATGATGATCCAATGACTTTATTACTCTTGTCGCTGATGCACAAAAAGCATACAGATCAGGTCAGATACAGCAGGCAGGACTCCTAATCTGCATCTTTATTCTGGGTCAGTGGCCTAAAAGCATTGCTTGATCGATGATTGCAGGGGACAGTGCTGGAGATTGGATAAGTGTAGCAGCCAGAGGTGTAGTTTATTTTTATTTTAAACAGCTGAGGTGTATTGAAAATGGGTATTCTTTACCAAAGCTGGAGTTTAGTTTAAAGCACTCCGGTCCATGCTTTTCTTGTAGCTTTAGAGCCAGAACCTCTGATTTTATTATACCATGCAGTTGATTTACCAATACTGGAATGTGCAGAATCTGATGCAGCTGTGCACAGTAGCCAATCAACTTTAGCTTGTTCAATTAACCACTTGCTGTAGCTTTACTGCTTCAGTCCCGGCCAGCTGCACAGAATTACATATAAATTCATGATTTGCTTTTCCGGGTAGGGGTGTGCTGGCCTGGCTGTGCTGTGATTCGTCACAGCACATGCCAATCACCTGGTGCCAGCCAATGATTGACCGTCAACACCTGCCAATTGGCTTTGATCTTCCCCTAACACAGCTCTGTGAATGTAAATGGCACAGAGCTGTGTATAGCGACAGGCAATCTGGTTACTTTTTCCATTCGCTGAAAACCACTAGATCCATGGTAAAAGCAGCACACAGTACACACACATACACTTGTTAGGTGCATATTTAACCCCTTGAACGTCCTAGATGTTAAAGTGGATGTAAACCCAAAATGTTTAATTTATTTTTTTGCTGGCACAATTTAGAGTATACGATTTCCTATCATCTGTGCCCAGTCTTGCCACACAGAGTTAATCCAGCTCTGAGCAATCCTCTTTTATTGTTCAGTGATATAAATCTTGACAAACGGAGAAAAACTTTGTCAAATCCTCCCCCTTGCTTTGAGTGACAGGTTATTTATATATCTCATGCACTAGCCTGAGACAGGCATTATTTTTTAATTCCCACCCCCACTCCTTTTCTGAAGTCATGTGGTTACTTTTCTGGATTTTTACTGGATGTTAGTGATCATAGCAGAATTCAGTGTAAGGAATACGCAAGAGAAAATGCATGTTGACAAGGGGAGTGTAGAGGTGGGCGGGGAGTCTACTGACATCACAACTCCACCCACCGAGCTCCAGACAACAGATCCACCCACAGAATCTGCAGTTTTTCAGTTCTTATAACAGACAGAGGGGAGACAATTGACAGGTAAGGATACATGCAGGAGTCATGTATATCCTTATAGATCAGCACTATGGCAGTAGTTTAGAAAAGATAAGAGGGTTTACATCCACTTTAACCCCTTCCTGCCAAGTGTCATTAGTACAGTGACAATGCACTAATCAATGTAATAATTGCACTGGTGATGTCAGTGACAGTTAGTTAGTCTCCCCCCAGCGTCAGTGTCAGATTTTCCGTCGCAATATCGCAGTCCCATTATAATTCACTGATTGCCACCATTACTATTATAACATCAAATAAATAATTACAAATTCCAGTATATATCCCATAGTTTGTACTTTTAGACAAACCAATCAATATACCGTAAAACCTTGGATTGTGAGTAACGCGATTTACGAGCGTTTCGCAGTACAAGCTGTCTTTATTTTTTTTAATCCTGACTCGATTCGGGACCAATGTCTCACAAGACGCGCAGGATTCAAGCCTCTGGAGTGTGCAGTACCGCATGTGGCCAGAGGTGAGGGGGTGCCGGAGACACTCAGAGACCACTCGGAGACACTTGGAAACACTCCGTTCCCGAGTGTCTAGGGGTGCCTCAGAGTGGTCTCCGAGTGTCTCTGGCACCCCCTACCTCTGGCCACATGCGGTACTGCATACACTAGCAGTGAGACTGGAACAAATTATCTGAGTTTCCATTGATTCCTATAGGGAAACTCGCTTTGGTATTCAAGTGTTTTGGATTACAAGCATGCTTCTAGAACAGATTATGCTCGTAATCAAAGGTACTACTGTACACGTATTGGGATTTTTTTTTTTACCAAAGACTTGTAACAGATTATATTTTGGCCAAAATTTATTAGGATATTAGATTTTTTACAGATTTTCCATGCAATATGTTTTATAGCAGAAAGTTAGAAAAAACGATTTCAAAGTTGTCAGTCTTTTTTTCCGTTTATATATAAAAAAATAAATAAAAAAAAACAGGGGTGATCAAGTACCACCAAAAGAAAGTTCTATTTGCATGAAGAAATTATATAAATTTCGTTTTAGTACAACATTGTATGACCATGCAATTGTCAGTTAAACTAGTGCAGTGCCGTATAGCAAAAAATGGCCTGGTCATGAAGGGGGTAAAACCTTTCGAGGCCGAGCTGAAGTGGTTACATTTTGACAAGAAAGTAATCTAGAATCTGATTGGTTTCTATGCAGAGCTGCACAAGACTTTGCACTCATCAGTTTTGGTAAATAAACCTCTGTGTGTTCCCATAGGCAAGATTTTCCCTCACTCTCTGTCCTGTAGGCATAACAGTAATTAAAAGATAATCAAAATCCAGCCTCTAAGTGCCGGTTCACAAAGGGGCAACACGACTCTGGGCGCGACTTTGCGAGACGACTTCAGCGTGACTTGGGGCGACTTACAACGCAACTTTAAGTCGCCTCCAGGACAGGTGACGTTGCCAGTGGCCAATCAAACAATAATCAGCTCTGTGGGAGGGGGGGTTTCTCTTCCTGTAAAGTTGCTTCAGTTAAGACAGGGGATCCGACTTGGAGGCGACTTCCATTGAAATCATTGGTCCCAAGTTGCCTAGAAGTCGCCTTGAAGTAGTACAAGAACCTTTTTTGAAGTTGGAGTGACTTCAGTAGTGTGCATTAAGTTGGCTCCCATTCACTTCCATGTAATTTGTCATGTCGCGTGACTTGGGGCGACTTGAGGTGACACAAGTCGTCCCCCAGGTCACGGTAGTGTGAACCAGCTCTGACAGTTGTCACTGAAATCGCTGTTATCATTGAAAGTGTCTTCTTTTACTTCTGGTCAGTTAACAACTGTCAACAGAACAAAACAAAAAAAGAGAGAAAGCAAATCTCCAAAATGAAGACAAAGAAAAAAAAAACGGACATGAGTTCAAACCCTCTCTTCCCCTCACTTTAAATAAAACTAAAGAAGCTTTGGGTGAAATTTCATTTTAAAAGGAGTCATTTATGCCTAAGAACAAACCATTATGAAATGTAAACAATCAGTCCACCCACCTAGAATTGAGATTCCAGTTATACTGTGGGTGTCCTCTGGTTGGCATAAGCTTTGAGGCATTCTTGAGATTTTCTTGCTCAGATCCTAGGTATGTTTCCACCCATCTAGGAGGTTTTAGTGCCCCTGACCATTTTTTAGGGTTCGTACTGCTCTGTATTTTTCTAATTATGAACGCCCAATTGGAATTGTCCTAGTAATGAATGTGGTGGGTGTGGAACCTTGGAAAGTCAAGCTTTCCATATTCCCCACTACAATATGAATATGTTCATAATACAGATACAGATATACTGTACGACAGGGGTGCTCAACCAGTGGCCCAGGGGCCACATGTTGCCCGCGGAGGCCTCGGATGTGGCCCGCGATCTCCTGCTCTGGGATAGAATAGAATAGAATACTGTTATTAATGGTCAGTTTATTACTAAAATCACAGTGTATATAGGCATATCTGTTCTGCAATGGTTACTGGGCTACTTTCAAACTGATCCGCAGGTGCACCGCAGTTTACTTGCGGGTTACCTGCACTGAGCCATAGACTTCTGACTTCTATTATTACCTGCGAGTTTGGTGAGCCTTCTGAAAGTGTATCACACCTGCAGAATATAATAGAAGTCTATTACAAAGTGCAGGAAAGCCAAAGGTACACTGCGTTATACCCGCAGTGTAGGAAAAAAGTCAGCGCATCAGTGTGAAAGCAGCCTTGGGCCCCTTTTACACGGTCAGTCCGACATCCTGACCAATTGGTCAGGCTGCCATCCATTCACCTCTAACTAGTGGCAGACATAAACCAACTTGTGTCCTACCTCCAATCCGATCCACTAAAAGATAGTATAGAGTATAGTGGGCTGTGTCCGTGTCCACTCTGCAGATGCAAAACAGACACAGACATGACATCCACCGCTCCACTCATTGTGGCCCGCAACCGGTTACCAAGTCGCTTAAGTGGCACTCGCTCTTCAAAATGTTGGGCACCCCTGCTGTACGGTATCTAAGTGGGATCAGATGAGAGCCTTTCACATTGGCTGAGCTTATGAAAAACTTGCATTTTCCACTGAGAAGAGGGCTTAGTAAGATGAAACTAAATTAGGTTGTCCCTCCCTTATAACACATATAGGGTCAGAATTTGTTTATGGAAAAGAACCACTAATAATATGCAAAGATATATGTGTGCAAGTTAGCTCATTGAGAGAGAAAGAACAGCAATAAAAACCAATGGACTGTGTGTTAAGAAAGTCGATGGGTTCAGTATGATAATGAGGGACACATTTGTAGCAAAAAAACTGCAGGCATTAGTGTCTTTCTTATATCACCCTTAGTGCTCATTCACACTAGCGGTTGAGGCATTGTTTTTAACCCCACAGTTGAGCTACACTTTTACCACCCTCCCACCCCAACCACTACCCCTTTTAGCTGCAGAAACAGTATACAGGGTGTACACATGTAGTGACCATGATGCATTGCTTCGTGGCCATGGCAGGAAGAATATGTTCTATTGTTTGGCATGTGTAGCACCCACTGAACATGACCCATTCAAGTGAATTGGGCCAATCTGTGCCCCTCCCAAACCAGGTCTTATGCCGCGTACACACGATCGGAAATTCCAACAACAAAACCGTGGATTTTTTTTCCGACTGAATTTTGGCTCAAACTTGTCTTGCATACACACAGTCACACAAATGTTGTCAGAAATTCCGAACGTCAAGAACGCGGTGACGTACAACACTACGACGAGCCGAGAAAAATGAAGTTCAATGATTCCGAGCGTAGGATTTTTGTGCGTCGGAGTTGCATACAGACGATCGGAATTTCCAACAAGAACTTTTGCTGTCGGAAAAATTGAGAACCAACTCTCAAATTTTTCTTGTCAAAAGTTCCGACAGCAAATGTCTGATGGGGCCTACACACGGTTGGAATTTCCGACAAAAAGCTCACATGTCCGTGTGTACGCAGCATAAAAGACACTTCCTCACAAGACCATTCATTTCATCAACAATCTTCCCATAAGATATTATGTGTATTTAACATATCTTATGCCGCGTACACACAATCGGAAATTCTGACAAGAAAAGTCCGATGTGTGCTTTTGGTCGGAAATTTTGACCGTGTGTATGCTCCATCTGACTTTTGCTGTCGGAATTTCCGCTAACAAAAAATTGAGAGCAGGTTCTCTATTTTTCCGACGGAAAATCCACTCGTCTGTATGTGATTCCGACGAGAAAAAAAATTGAGCTCGCAATCAAGCAGAAGAACCAAACTGCCTAGTGAACTTCATTGATCTCGGCTCGTCGTAGTGTTGTACATCACCTTGTTCTTGATGGTCGGAATTCCATGGGTGCCACACACTGGGGGGGGGGGTGTCAGCCCCCCCCCCACGACTGAAGCAGCGGGCGCCGGGCGGGCTTAAGCAGTGGGGCATTTTAGCAATGCATCGGCTCAGGCTGGAGGATCCACAGCATGATGAACACATTACTTGCTGGAGGGAGGGGTATGGAGAGAGGCACGGACGCAGCTACCTGCGCATAGTGGCGTACTAAGTGTAGGGGGGCCACACACTGGGGGGTGTCAGGCCGGCGCTCCCCCCAGTGAAGCTGAGACAGCAGGCGCCGGGCGGGCTTAAGTAGCGGCACCGCGGTGGCAACAGAACACACAAGGCGATAGAGAGCTCAGCCTGTAATTGCTTTGCAAGGATGGGGGTATGTGCGAGCCGCACCCGAGTGACACCCTGGACCCGCAATGATCCCCCTTCTCTCATGGCTGGCTGCCGCGGCTCTGATCAGTCTCGGCTTAGCCGAGCAAAGTGAAGCCGCCTCCCCCTCCTGTCTACACAGGTGGAGGGGACCAGTCACCTGACCAGTGCTGTAGCACTGTGCAAGTTCAGCGATGATCATGATCTGAGGTACATTATGGATCTGAAGGGGGTCTGTACTGTAGGTGGGGGGTCTGTACTGTAAGTGGATGTGCACTGTAGGGGGGGTCTCTGTACTGTAGGGGGGTCTGTACTGTAGGGGGGCTCTTCACTGTAGGGGGGTCTTTACTGTAGGGGGGTCTGTACTGTAGGGGGATGTGTACTGTAGGGGGGTCTCTGTACTGTAGGGGGGTCTTCACTGTAGGGGGGTCTGTACTGTTGGGGGGATCTGCACTGTAGGGGGGTGTCTAGAGCTGTGGGGTCCAGAGGTGCAGGGTGCTGTGTAATGTAAAGGGGTCCAGAGTGCTGTGTAATGTAAAGGGGTCCAGAAGTGTAGGGTGCTGTGTAATGTAAAGGGGTCCAGAGTTGTATGGTGCTGTGTAATGTAAAGGGGTTCAAATGTGCAGGGTGCTGTGTAATGTAAAGGGGTCCAGAGGTGTATGGTGCTGTGTAATGTAAAGGGGTCCAGAGGTGCAGGGTGCTGTGTAATGTAAAGGGGTCCAGAGGTGTATGATGATGTGTAATGTAAAGGGGTCCAGAGGTGTATGGTGCTGTGTAATGTAAAGGGGTCCAGAGGTGCAGGGCGCTGTGTAATGTAAAGGGGTCCAGAGTGCTGTGTAATGTAAAGGGGTCCAGAGGTGTATGGTGCTGTGTAATGTAAAGGGGTCCAGAGTGCTGTGTAATGTAAAGGGGGCCAGAGGTGTAGGGTGCTGTGTAATGTAAAGGGGTCCATAGGTGCAGGGTGCTGTGTAATGTAAATGGGTGCAGAGTGCTGTGTAATATAAAGGGGTCCAGAGGTGTATGCTGCTGTGTAATGTAAAGGGGTCCAGAGGTGTAGGGTGCTGTGTAATGTAAATAGGTCCAGAGGTGTAGGGTGCTGTGTATTGTAAAGGGGTCCAGAGGTGTAGGGTGCTGTGTAGGGTGCTGTGTAATGTAAAGGGGTCTAGAGTGATGTGTAATGTAAAAGGGTCCAGAGGTTAGGGTGCTGTGTAATGTAAAGGGGTCCAGAGGTGTAGGGTGCTGTGTAATGTAAAGGGGTCCAGAGTGCTGTGTTATGTAAAGGGGTCTAGAGGTGTAGGGTGCTGTATAATGTAAAGGGGTCTAGAGGTGTAGGGTGCTGTGTAATGTAAAGGGGTCTAGAGGTGTAGGGTGCTGTGTAATGTAAAAGGGTCCAGAGTGCTGTGTAATGTAAAGGGGTCCAGAAATGTAGGGTGCTGTGTAATTTAAATGGGTCCAGAGGTGTATGGTGCTGTGTAATGTAAAGGGGTCCAGAGGTGCAGTTTTGGAGAGGGGGTACACAGTAGTGACAAATAGATATTGAAGGATACAGAGGTATGCAGGGGACAAAGTGGGGTGTTTTTACATTTTAAGGTGGGGGGAAGGGGGGGTGCCAGATATAGGATCCGCCCCGGTTGCCAAATGCTCTAGGTACGCCCCTGCCAAGGAGAGGAGTAATTCAGCATGCTATGCACACCATGGCAAACAGTGTGTGTGGCCAATTTGCATTAACAGTAAAATGAGCTGAAAAGGGCATGGGTTAAAACAAAAGCATTCTGGTGCCCATAAAATATGCTTAGATTGTTGAGCCCTTTGTGGTGAGCAGCCTACATTGTAAAGGGTGAAGGGAGGACTCTATAAACTATACTGGCAACTTCCTGTCATATCCATCCCTCTGCAATAGACTGACTCTCCTGGAAGCCTGCATAAAGGGAGCCACGGTCCGGTCTGAATGTGTCCAGGTTTCAGGTAGACTGAAACCCGGACACATTATTCAAAACCTGGACTGCCTAGGTGAATGCCGGACAGGTGAGAGTGGAAAATACAGTGCTGTCACTTTAAATATAGAACAGCAGGCAGCACAGCAAAAGACAATTGCAAGTGAAAGGAATAACAGGTAAATGTGCAGCGCTAATATGAACGGTTACTATAAATGAGGCTGTATATAGTGAAAAAATGCATTAATATTTTTTTTTTTTAAACTGTTAAAATCCAAAAAATAAAGTAAAATAAATAAGACAACATTTTTTTTAAAGCTCCCCGTCCCGACGAGCTCATGCACAGAAGCGAACGCATTCGTGAGCAGCGCCCGCATATGAACATTATGTTCAAACCATACATGTGTGGTATCGCCGCGATCGGTAGAGCGAGAGCAATAATTCTATTCCTAGACCTCCTCTTATACTCAAAACATGCAACCTGTAGAATTTTTTAAACGTCGCCTATAGAGATTTTTAAGGGTAAAAGTTTGAGGCCATTACACAGCGGACGCAATTTTGAAGCATGACATGTTGGGTATCAATTTACTCGGCTACAGGGCTAACTTTACTGCTGTCTTATTTTTTTAGGCAAAAAAAGTGATTTTTTCCCCCCAAAAAGTGCGCTTGTAAGACCGCTGCGCAAATACGGTGTGACAAAAAGTATTGCAGTGACCGCCATTTTATTCTCTAGAGTGTTAGAAAAAAAATATATAATGTCTGGGGGTTCCAAGTAATTTTCTAGCAAAAAAAATAGTTTTTAACTTGTAAACACTGAGTCTGAAAAACAGGCTCAGTCCTTAAGAGGTTAAAAATAGGGAACACTCACATTTGAGCAGCTAGCTGTAGTCAACAAGCCTGTACACTTTAATGACAGGTCCTCAACAGCCACAACTTAGGGTTCCCACCTGTCCGGGATTAACAGGTAAATGTGCAGCGCTAAAATATAAACGGTCAAACTATAAATGAGGCCGTATATAGTGAAAAAATGCATTATTGTTTTACACTCATAGTGACACATGTGTAAACGCATAAGTGAGTAAACTATATAAAGTCCACAATGTGATGAAAAGTAAAGTCCACGGATGACAACTGGGATACAATATTAATCCAGGTAAATGTATGACCTCCTTAGGACATCATTGGAAGGACAGATGTAAAAAGTGGATAATGGGAGATAACCCCCACCAACATTTGAGCAGATAAAAAGCGCTTGTAAAACAAAATGAAAGTTAATGCAATAGCACCAGCAAGGCTCGTTCCTATGCATTTAGTTGAAAGAGACATCATCTACCCCAGATGATTTCTCTTTAGACGAAACGCGTTGAAACAAGCCTTGCTGATGACATTGCGTTAACCTTCATTCTGTTTTACAAGCGCTTTTTATCTGCTCAAATGTTGGTGGGGGTTATCTCCCATTATCCACTTTTTACATCTGTCCTTCCAATGATGTCCTAAGGAGGTCATACATTTACCTGGACTAATATTGTATCCCAGTTGTCATCTGTGGACTTTATTTTTCATCACATTGTGGACTTTATTTTGTTTACTCACTTATGCGTTTACACATGTGTCACTATGAGTGTAAAACAATAATGCATTTTTTCACTATATACGGCCTCATTTATAGTGACCGTTTATATTAGCGCTGCACATTTACCTGTTAATCCCGGACAGGTGGCAACCCTAAGTTGTGGCTGTTGAGGACCTGTCCTTAAAGTGTACATGCTTGTTGACTACATTTAGCTGCTCACTGGTGGACTGCCTGTCTTTTTTAATCTGATGCCATTCCATCCGTTCCGCCGGACAGATAGAAAATAGGACCACCATCCTCCTGTTTTTGGCAGACAGCATCGGATCGCATGGCGCGGGTGTCAGTGGACATGTGTCAGCTGACATCCGCCGCTCCATAGAGGACAATGCAGTGTCCGATCAGGTCCGCCTGAAAAACTGACCGGTGAATCTGATCGAACAGCTTGTGAAAGGGGCCTTACTTAGATCTTTTTGTCAGGTTTTATGCATTTCTAAAACCCACATATTTGTACACAGTTACAAGAATATCTTCTTCTTAGTTCCAGCTTTCACCCATCACGGCAGGCAAGTTGTGCCAACCTTCAGGTTTACCAAGGGTTTTATTAGAGAAAACCTCATACCTGGACCTGTAGAAGACTCTGCCAGAAACTTTTCGTGCCACATATGTATTAGTACACCAAAGTCTGGATCCCAGAGCCCAGACCTCCGCAGAGAGACATTACAGGCAAACCTTGTTTCTTCTTACACGAGGCCCGGGTACCAACCATCTTAGGCTTTTGATATCAGCCTAAGGATCTGGTTAAAGCTCCTAGGTATCCGCAGCCAGACCATCAAAAGAGCATTTTTATTCTTAGCACATGTTGAACGTGACCAACCACCTTAACACTGGCGAATAAACTGAGGTGCTCTCCATTTGGGAGGGGTTATATAGGGGAGGAACTCAATTTTAATAGGGTTTGCCAGAGTCCAATCACCTGTGGTGACTACATAACCCATTAAAGGGGTGGTTCCCCCTAAAACACATTGCTAACAATAGATTCGTAAGACCCGTTACACTGCGGGTAGGCTGGCTTTTTTTTTTTTTTTTTTAGTACATACCGATATCTCCCCGTCTCGTTCCTTGTCGGTGGGCGTTCCTAGTTGATTGACGTTCCTCGGACGGGCGCGTACGTGACGTCACGACTTTCCGAAAGAAGCCGAACGTCGCTGCGCATGCGCCGTATAGAGCCGACTCTATACGGCGCATGCGCAGCGACGTTCGGCTTCTTTCGGAAAGTCGTGACGTCACGTACGCGCCCGTCCGAGGAACGTCAATCAACTAGTTCCGCCCACCGCCTAGGGACGAGACGGGGAGATCTCGGTATGTACGAATAAAAAAAAAAAAAAGCCAGCCTACCCGCAGTGTAACGGGTCTTACGAATCTATTGTTAGAAATTAGTTTTAGGGGGAACCACCGCTTTAAGTAATTAAGGCTCTGTGTCCCATGATGTATGATCAAGAAATATACAACTATTGTTTGACACTTTTAATGATAAAGGCTATTTTAAGACATAAGGGATCAGAGTTCAGAAGTGTTACTGAGGCAATTGGCTCAAAGATAAGACACAACTCTCACCTGCCTAGAATTCTTATCTCTGAGTCAACAATTCTAAACTCTCATCTCTTATCTCTTATAATAACCTTTATCACTAAAGTGTGTAATAAAATAATAAAAAAAGGTTTTTTTTAAACCGTGTCTATTTCATTGCGGATCTAATTAATCTAAATTATTCTAAAATCCTGAAAGCTTTCATCCCTAGTAACCTAAAGCTGATCTCCAGAATCTTTTTTTTTTATATTTACAGTTTTGTTCAAAATTATTCAACCCCCCAATGCTGTAAAGGGTTTTAGGGAATTTAGTGTACATTTGTAATTGTATTCAGAATGAAATCCTACAAGGACTTCTTAAAGGGGTGGTTCACCCTAAAAACTACTTTTTCTTATTCCACTGCCCCCCCACATTCCATCACGATTAAGGCTCTTATTTTTTTTTTTCATGTTGTACATACCTTAGTACAGCATATTCACCCGTGCATCCGGGTTGCGAGTCCCGCGGGAGTGGGCGTTCCTCACATGCTGGTGATTGACGTTTTGCCCAAAAACGAGCTCCCCCCGTCGCGTAAGCCACGTCACGGTTGGCGAAAGGAGCCGAACGGCGAGTCAGCGCTATACTGCGCATGCGCATCGCCGTTCGGCTCCTTTCGCCAATCGTGACGCGGCTTACGCGACGGGGGGAGCTCGTTTTTGGGCAAAACGTCAATCACCAGCATGTGAGGAACGCCCACTACCGCGGGACTCGCAACCCTGATGCACGGGTGAATATGCTGTACTAAGGTATGTACAGCATGAAAAAAATAATAAGAGCCTTAATCGTGATGGAATGTGGGGGGGGGGGGCAGTGGAATAAGAAAAAGTAGTTTTTAGGGTGAACCACCCCTTTAAAGAACCATATGCAACTAAAATGACATCAATTGGTTTTGTAATACAGTAGTAAATGTTTCTTTTGTGAATTCTTCATTTACACAATTATTCAACCCCTTAAAGGCTACCACTCTGAAGAACAGAGGTTCATTGAAGTGTTTTCAATCAGGTATTGAAAACACCTGTGGGTGTCAGGGAGCAGCAATAAAGCCTAATAAGCACCAATTAGGCAGCTTTAAAATGACTGTGATACTCAGCTCCTTCTAGACATTTACTGGTGTGGTTACAAACATGGTGAAGTCAAGAGAATGGTCCAGGAAGACAAGAGAAGAGGTGATTACTCTTCCCAGGAAGGGCAATGGCTATAAGAAGATTGCAAAGATGTTAAACATACCAAGAGACACCATAGGAAGCATCATTCGCAAATTTAAGGCAAAGGGCACTGTTGAAACGCTACCTGGTCGTGGCAGAAAGAAGATGCTGACTTCGACTGCTGTGCGCTACCTGAAGCGTAGAGTGAAGAAAAGTCCCCGTGTGACTGCTGAGGAACTGAGAAAAGATTTGTTAGATGTGGGTACTGAAGTTTCTGCTCAGACAATACGGCGCACACTGCGTAATGAAGGCCTCCATGCCAGAACTCCCAGGCGCACCCCCTTGCTGTCTCCAAAGAATAAGAGGAGTCAACTGCAGTATGCCAAAAGTCATGTGGACAAACCACAGAAGTTTTGGGATTGTGTTCTGTGGACTGATGAAACAAAATTAGAACTGTTTGGGCCCATGGATCAACGCTATGTTTGGAGGAGGAAGAACAAGGCCTATGATGAAAAGAACACCTTGCCTACTGTGAAGCATGGCGGGGGGTCAATCATGCTTTGGGGCTGTTTCGCTTCTGCAGGTACAGGGAAGCTTCAGCGTGTACAAGGTACCATGAATTCTCTTCAGTACCAGGAGATATTGGATGACAATGTGATGCAGTCCGTCACAAACCTGAGGCTTGGGAGACGTTGGACCTTTCAACAGGACAATGATCCCAAGCATACCTCCAAGTCCACTAGAGCATGGTTGCAGATTAAAGACTGGAACATTTTGGAGTGGCCATCGCAGTCACCAGACTTAAATCCGATTGAGAACCTCTGGTGGGACTTAAAGAAAGCAGTTGCAGTGCGCAAGCCTAAGAATGTGACTGAACTGGAGGCTTTTGCCCATGACGAATGGGCGAAGATACCCGTAGATCGCTGCAAGACACTTGTGTCAAGCTATGCTTCACGTTTAAAAGCTGTTATAACTGTAAAAGGATGTTGTACTAAGTACTAAGATTGAATGTCACTTGGGGGTCGAATAAAACTGATAATGATGTGAGCACAGAAAATACATTTGTGGTTATTTCATTATAAATGTTATGTTATATTTGTCTGACCTACACGTGCCTCTTTGATTTAATTGTAAGCAGAATGACAGAATGATCAAAATCAATGTCAAACTGGCCAAAACAATCAATTTCAGTGGGGGTTGAATAATTTTGAATACAACTGTATATACTGTATTTATTGGCGTATAACACTCACTTTTTTACCCTGAAAATAGAGGGTAAACTGTGCCTGCGTGTTATACGCAGGGGCTGTGGAACGTTTTTTCCCTGAAACTTCCCTCTTAAAGTTAGGTAAATACGGTAATTAGCATGTTAATTAACACAGCACTTAAAGTGGAGGTTCACCCAAAAAATACATTTTTAACATTACATTCAGCCGAGTTGTCCTAATGACAATCGGATGTTCTTTTTTTTTTTTTTTCGTACATACCTTATTTCACCGCCGCTTCCGGGTATGTCTTCTGCGGGACTGGGCGTTCCTATCTGATTGACAGGCTTCCGACCGTCGCATACTACGCGTCACGAGTTGCAGAAACAAGCAGAACGTCAGTGCGCAGGCGCCGTATAGAGCCGCACCGACGTTCGGCAACTCGTGACGCGTAGTATGCGACGGTCGGAGGCCTGTCAATCAGATAGGAATGCCCAGTCCCGGAGAAGACATACCCGGAAGCGGCGGTGAAATAAGGTATGTACGAAAAAAAAAAAAAAAAAAGAACAGCCGATTGTCATTAGGACAACTCGGCTGAATGTAATGTTAAAAAAATTTTTTTGGGTGAACCCCCGCTTTAAGGCAGCCCAGGTGACCAGACAGTCCGTCTCCAGAAATTACTTTAGCTCAATTCTGCAAGTGATTCTAATTTATTATCGCTGTTTTCTAGCTGGTCTAAAAACACTTTTGACGTAAAGGGAAACTTTTTGGTTGCTATGGACAATCTCCAGTTTCCAGCTAAAAAGAAAAGTATTTATAATGTAAAACTGCATGCAGGGCACTAGACAAACCACTAGGGACAAAAGGGATGTGAAATAATTTGATACAGTACTATAATCTGTAAGATTACAGTGTACTGTATGTATACTGTGTTTTTATTTTTATTTTATTTGGTGTCGAACTATGTCCCCGTGCATCGCAACGCTAGCAGGGAATGGAGCTCGGCACTCGGGCACTGTGTGAATCAAGCGGAGGAGGAGACAGGTCAAAAAACACAGCGGGGAGACATCGCAGGATCCAGGGGACAAGGTAAGTAACTTTGCCTGGATCCTGCAATGCGATCCTGAGTGTGGCGCGGAGTTACCACTTTTGGTACTGAGAGAGGTAAAGGTGTGAATGGGGCTCAAAGAAATGAGGGACAATTGAAGAGGAAATAGATATGGATTTGGCTACAAAGGAGGAACAGTCCTCCAAATCATGGACAGCGTCTGTTTCTTTAGGTCATATAAATAAATATAAAATCTGTATGAAGTGTTTTGGTTTGATTAAACAGCAGATGGGCATGGTAGAGGGTGCAGTGACCAGCTCAGAGGGGCATGGTAGAGAGGGTACAGTGACCAGCTCAGAGGGGCATGGTACAGGGTGCAGAGACTGGCTCTGAGGAGAATGGTACAGGGTGCAGTGACAGGCTCCGAGGGGCATGGTACAGGGTCCAGTGACTGGCTCAGGGGAGCATGGTACTGAGTCCAGTGACCTGCTCAGGGGAGTATGGTACAGGGTCCAGTGACTGGCTCAGGGGAGCATGGTACAGTGACTGGCTCAGGGGAGCATGATACAGGGTCCAGTGATTGGCTCAGGGGAGCATGGTACAGGGTCCGGTGACTGGCTCAGGGAAGCATGGTACAGGGTCCAGTGACTGGCACAGAGGAGCATGGTACAGGGTCCAGTGACTGGCTCAGGGGAGCATGGTACAGGGTACAGTGACTGGTTTAGAGGGGCATAGTACAGGGTCCAGTAACTGGCTCAGGAAAAGCATGGTACAGGGTCCAGTGACTTGTTCAGAGGGGCATAGTACAGTGACTGGCTCAAGGAGGCATGGAACAGGGTACAGTGACTGACTCAGAGGGGCATAAGTACAGGTTTCAGTGACTGGCTCAAAGGGGCATAGTACAGGGTACAGTGACTGGCTCAGAGGGGCATAGTACAGGGTACAGTGTCTCAGAGGGGCATAGTATGGGGTGCAGTGACTGGCTCAGAGTGGCATAGTACAGGGTACAGTGACTGGCTCAAAGGGGCATAGTACAGGGTACAGTGTCTCAGAGGGGCATAGTACAGGATACAGTGAATGCTCAGAGGGGCATAGTACAGTGACTGGCTCAGAGGGGCATAGTATGGTGACTGGCTCAGAGGGGCATAGTACAGTGAATAGCTCAGAGTCAGACTCAGAGGGGCACAGTACATGGTACATTGACTGGCTCAGAGGGGCATTGTACAGTGACTGTTTTAGAAGGGCATAGACATAGACTGGCACAGAGGGGCACAGTACAGTGACTGGCTCAGAGGGGCACAGTACAATGACTGCCTCAGAGGGGCATAGTACAGTGACTGGCTCAGAGGGGCATAATACAGTGACTAGCTCAGAGGGGCACAGCACAGGGTACGATGACTGGCTCGGAGTGGCCGGAAGCTGCCTCAGAGCGGAGCTGTTAGTCTGTAGAAGGAAGGTGAGCCTTGCAGGAGTGGGCGGGGCCAGTGTTCTCCTCACAAAGCTCCCAGTGTGGAGGCTGGGTGTTCCCTGCTCCTTCCTCCTCGATAATGGGTGCCTGTCTGGGAGTGTGTTCTCTGCTGAGCTGTGTGAGTACCGACTATATATATTTACACTGACTACATGGGGGCTTCCCTATCACTGTGTGTCTCTCCTGTACTCACTTCTCTCATCTCTTTCCCAACTTCCTCCTGTATGAACAAGTCATGGCTGTGTATTTCTCTCGGGACACCTTATATGGGGGTTGAACAACATGTCTATCCCTGGTGTGTACACAGCCTGCTTTCTGACACTTTTCTCAGCTCTTCTACAGGCTTTTAATATTGACCTGGTCTTGTCTCCTATCTGTATGTGTTTAGCAAGTTATACATGTATGTTGTAGGTAGGTATGATATGGTGTGCGCTGGGTGACCAGCTGACATGACAGATGAGCTCTATGTTTACAAGTCCCTTTCTCATGGGTTCTGTCCATCTCATCAGCAGGCAGTCTGTGAACAGATCCCCCCACTATATCAGAATAAGAGGAGATAGATGATACTTTTGTGACATGCAAGTTTGTTTATTGTTTTTCTAGTCCGAGCCCTCCTGAGTCCTGACCTACACTATATCAGATGGGCAGCCACATGGAAATGGAATTGCACCTATTTATTCAAGGCTGATCATACATCGAATGCTTTTTTAGGTACACCTGTTCAATTGCTTGATAACACAAATTGCTAATCAGCCAATCACATGGCAGCAACTCAATGCATTTAGGCATCTAGACGTCGTGAAGACGACATGCTAAAGTTCAAACAGGATTTAAGTGACCTCAAACCAGGCATGGATGTTGGTGCCAGACAGGCTGGTCTGAGTATTTCAAAAACTGCTGATCTACTGGGATTTTTACACACAACCATCTCTAGGGTTTACAAAAAATGATTTGAAACAGAGAAAATATCCAGTGAGCGACATGCCATGTTGATGTCAGAGGAGAATGGGCAGACTGGTTTTAGATGATAGAAAGGCAACAGTAACTCAACCACTCGCTACAGCCAAGATATGCAGAATACCATCTCTGAATGTACAACACATTGGACCTTGAAGCCGATGGGCTACAGCAGCAGAAGACCACACCGGGTGCCACTCCTGTCAGCTAAGAACAAGAAACTGAGGCTACAAGTCACACAGGCTCACCAAAATTGAACAATAGAACAGTGGTCCCCAACCTTTTTGACCCCGGGGATCAGCTGCGTGGACGAAAATTGTGCCAAGGGTTGGGGTTTGCACGCGGGGGGTAAACAATTTTTCGTGGGCAATTTGTCAGCGCATTATTTCTATTATTACATTGTAGTAATAAATGAAATTGTTCAACTCACCATAATGCAAAATCCATGGAAGCCCTGAGCGTGTCACTTGCCACGTTGCCTGTCACCAGATGCGGAATGTCACTTGCCACATCACCTGCCACGTTGCCTGTCACCAGATGCGGAATGTCACTTGCCACATCACCTGCCACGGATTCGCAGGGTTCTCGCATTGCAGCAGTGTGAACCGCCCCTTATTAAAAGTCCCAGTATAAAAGTATTATCAAAGCCCCAGTACAAAAATATTATTAAGGGGCGGTTCACACTGCTGCGGTGCAGGAACCCACTGCGGGTTCCTGCATCGCAGGTTTTCCGGCGGCAGTTCACATTGCCCTATGCGAACTGCTGGGAGTGTCAGTTAAAAGTTAACAACACCCCCAAATCAGTTCGCATATCACAGTGCGATCTGCAAATTTGGACAGGAATCAGATCGCATGGGTGTTCACACCCATGCGATCCGTTTCTGCTACAGACAAAAAAAAAAAAAAGGGTCCTGTGCGAGTTTAATGTGAATTCAGCCATACAATTTGCATGGCTGAAATCGCATCGCACAGAGATCGCATGTGATCTGCAGTGCGGTGCAAATCGCATCCGAACTCTGACATCGCTGCAGTGTGAACCAGCCCTAAATGTCCCAGTGTAAAAATATTATTAAAGTGTCCCAGTATAAAAAAAAATATTTAATCATTTTTTTTTTATACTGGGACATTGATTAAATGTCCCAGTATAAAAAAAAACGATTAAATCATTTTTTTTATACTGGGACATTTTATCATTTTTTTTTTTTTACACTGGGACATTTTATCTTTTTTTTTTTTTTTTTTTTTTTTTTTATACTGGGACATTTAATTAATGTCCCAGTATAAAATGATTTAATCGTTTTTTTTATACTGGGATATTTAATGTCCCGGTATAAAAAAAATGATTAAATGTCCGAGTATAAAAAAATGTAAAAATGTCTCAGTATAAAAAAATAAATAAAAATGTGCCAGTATTAAACAGTATAAAAGTCCCTCAGCAGTGCTCACTGTACTTACACAGTCTCAGCGCGGGAATGTGAGGGGGAGCCGTTTGCGGGAATGCATAGAGCGGATGGGCGGAGAGATGATGTAATTCTCTCTGCTTTCATCGGGCGGCTGCGCCAGGACTCTGTGTAGCGTAGCCTTGCACGTTTGTAGGGTGGGACAGCGGCGCGCCTCTGCGTAGCGCAGAGAGATGGCGTCCATTTCCAATGGATCTCCCCGGATATAGCAGCGGTACGGCCCGCCAATGTGTCCTGTGCGGCCCGGCTGGAGAGGCGGTGCGACCTGGCTTTGGGCCGCGGACCGGGGGTTGACGACCCCTGCAGAAGATTGGAAAAATGTTGCCTGGTCTGATGAGTCTTGGTTTCAGCTGCGACATTCAGATGGTAGGGTCAGAATTTGGAGTAAACAACATGAAAGCGTGGATCCATCCTGCCTTGTATCAACGGTTCAGGCTGGTGATGGGGGTGTAATGGTGTAAGGGATATTTTCTTGGCACACTTTGGACCCCTTAGTACCAATTGAGCATCATTTAGATGCCACGGCCTACCTGAGTATTGTTGCTGACCATGTCCATCCCTTTATGATTACAGTGTACCCATCTTCTGATGGGTACTTCCAACAGGATAATGCACCATGTCACAAAGCTCAAATCATCTCACCACTGGTTTCTTAAACATGACAATGAGTTTACTGTACTCCAATAGCCTCCACAGTCACCAGATCTCAATCCAATAGAGCGCCTTTTGGGATGTGGTGGAACAGGAGATTCACATCATGGATGTGCAGCTGACAAACCTCATGTCACTATGGACCAAGATCTCTGAGGAATGTTTCCAACACCTTCCAGTTTTGAAGGCAAAAGGGGGTCCAACCCGGTACTAGCAAGGTGCACCTAATAAAGTGGCTGATGAGTGTATATGGATCAGGTTTATTTTTTATTTATTTTCTTTGATCGGCCAGAGAACTAAACAGATTCCTCCATCCACACAAGCGAGGTGGATGGAGGAATCTTCCCCACTCTGCTATTGTATTATGACAGTGGGGATTCCTCTGCTGACAGAATAAACTGATCAGCACTGATCAAAGGAAAATTTTCCAGCAAGTCAGGTTGAAAGAAGTCAAACGTTGTGTCGACTTCTCTAGAATGAAAAGGATCATAGATCAAAATTTGTTCTATTATTGAGCTGAAGCAGCCAAATTTCAATCCATTCATGGCCAACTTTCACACTGTACAGCAAGTCCCCGACATGCCAACGTTCAACTTGCGAACTTCCAAAGATGCGAACATGCGTTTGCATGTCCAATTGTGTAAAGCTGGGTACATTCTTACATGCGCAATGTTGGTGCGGTGATCTCCCCCCGCTGAGTTATTATGTTCTGGCAGAACACACTGATCAGCACTCGCAGCCATGGTCTGGAAGTTCTGGACTTTGTTGGACGTACAAATGAGCTCCTGATGTGGAACTCAATCGTAAGAAGGGGACTTATTATATTTTAAAAATTCCACTTTTTTATTATTTTTATTTCAGCCTGTAAAAGCACATTTATGTCAGCCTTTGGCACTTACATGGGTATTAGTCTATGGGCCATAGGCGCTTACAGGTGTTTTAAAAGAAGAGTGTTTACAGACTGAAAAAAAAAAAAAAAAAACCCATAGCCGTGTATATATGCAAGACTGACTGACAGATGAACCTGAACTTGTGTGAAAGAGGTGCAAAATCCAAAGCGAATAGAAGAAAGAAAGTCACCGCTCCAGGTGGGTCTACTATATGGTCATGCACTGGTACAGGATTCCAAGGGTGCTGGCGGTGCACTAGGCAAGCATAAAGGTTGAATGAAGGATGGATGGCCGCACTCCAAAAACCGTACAGGTTGTCTTTTATTAAATGAACAGCAAAAGCATTACCAGATCACAGCAACAGAAACAGGGGACAGCCGACGTTTCGCACAAAATCAGTGCTTATTCATGGCTAACATGCAATAAAACTGTTTGATATATATAGAGATCAAAAGCTGACATGTGACCTGATTGAATAATTGGCTGGGGGTGGCCCATGGTAACAGGACACACCTGAAGCCAATACCAAGTCACAGCCTACCTGTGCATACCAAAAGACATGTGAACAAAAAGTGCCAAAATACAACCATAATCAACATAAATGTATACATGTTTTTATTCACTCATCCATGCACAATTGGTTCATGTATACATTTATGTTTGTATTTTGGCACTTTTAGCCATGAATAAGCACTGATTTTGTGCGAAACGTCGGCTGTCCCCTGTTTCTGTTGCTGTGATCTGGTAATGCTTTTGCTGTTCATTTAATAAAAGACAACCTGTACGGTTTTTGGAGTGCGGCCATCCATCCTTCATTCAACCTTTATGCTTGCGTGAAAGAGGCCTTAAAGAGGAACTGCAGTCTACTCACATGATTTGTAATAAAAACATCTTTGCCATTGTGAAGCTTCTCTCCAACCACTTTGCATATTATTTTATATATACTGTAATTCTGTACTTGCCAAATATGCTGCAGAAATCTCCCTCCACTGAGTCTGGCTGCAGCAATTTTAACTGTGGGCAGCTGAAGCTCTGCAGCTCTCATTGGCCCTCTTATGTTTCATCTCCCTCCCTTCCAGGCAAACTCTCAGGAGAGTAAGAGAGAGAGGGGGTGAGAGAGAGAGAGAGAGCTGTGCATGATGTCATAAGTCTAGGCTTTTTACCAGACAAGAAACAGGAAGTGGACTGTATAAGGTATTTACTGGCAGAAAAATAAATGTTTTACTATCCAAAGTTTAAAACAACAAGGGCAGAAGATTTAATAGATGGAAAGATGAAAAAAATTACAGAAGGTCCACTTTAAGAAGCGAGAAATGAGGACCTTGAGTTCTCAGGTGAGAAACTGTTGTGACATCCGTACCTAATTGCTGCTGTATCGGTCTATAAAAGTAGTTTAGCCTTCTTTTGTATTCTTGTAGCAGTTCCTGACAGGAAGGGATTGATGCAATGTAAATGACAAACTCTAGCAAGCCCTATATAATTAGAAAATCATTTTCTAATGAACCCTTAATCATCCATTGGCTAACTGTCTGGTCTTTTTTTTTTTTTTTTTTTTTTTTTTTAGTTTAATTTAGCCTCTCAATCTTTTCAAGTGGAGGAACACTTGAAATAATTTTCAGGTCTTGGGGAACCCCCAGCTAAAATTAATCATAAATGGTGTGCTATTCCTATGAAAGCAATGTGACTCAATATAAAAAAAGAAAATTGCTATAAAGAGACTAGTGCACAACAATGATACTTAATACAAAGCAATATGACTCCATATAGTAAAAATGTGACTTGCAATAAAGGTGACTAGTGCATAAACAATAATGATACTTATTAGTATAACTGAAAACTAGTGAGTGTGTGTGTATGTATGTATGTATGTATGTATGTATGTGT
Organism: Rana temporaria; assembly: GCF_905171775.1. NCBI lineage: Eukaryota > Metazoa > Chordata > Amphibia > Anura > Ranidae > Rana > Rana temporaria. The sequence goes on from NC_053490.1 coordinate 385,217,936, forward strand.
GTATATTAGGGCTGCAACTAACGATTATTTTCATAATCGATTAATCGGCCGATTATTTTTTCGATTAATCTGATAAAATCATTAAAAAAACGTAATGTGTAATTTTTTCGTTTATTTAACAGTAATAATCAAAAAAACTGAGTGTTACACTCAAATGGCAGATTAAAAAACGTTTAACATTACACAACTTTGCAGCAGTACTATTTCACCGGAGAACACCAATGCTGGGGCACTATTCCTCCCGGGAACACCAATGCTGGGGCACTATTCCTCCCGGGAACACCAATGCTGGGGCACTATTCCTCCCGGGAACACCAATGCTGGGGCACTATTCCTCCCGGGAACACCAATGCTGGGGCACTATTCCTCCCTGAAACACCAAATGATGGGGCACTATTCCTCCCTGAAACACCAAATGATGGGGCACTATTCCTCCCTGAAACACCAATGCTGGGGCACTATTCCTCCCGGGAACACCAATGCTGGGGCACTATTCCTCCCGGGAACACCAATGCTGGGGCACTATTCCTCCCGGAAACACCAAATGATGGGGCACTATTCCTCCCTGAAACACCAAATGATGGGGCACGATTCCTCCCGGGAACACCAATGCTGGGGCACTATTCCCCCCCCCCCCCAGGAAAACCAATGATGGGGCACTACTATTCCACCCACCCCCCGGAACACTAATGATGGGAGTTAGGAGGATGGGGAATTGTTATAGGAATGCTTGTAATGTTACTGTGCGAGTGTATGCAACTAAACTAGACAGGTAGGTTTTTCTACCTCTCACAGACAGTGCAGCTTGGCTCTCCTCACCGCTGCTTCTAGCCTCTGTTCCCTCGAGGCAGCAGTGGGCGGGGCTGAGATCAGTGGGGAGCTGACGTCAGAGGAGAGGCGTGGACATGCGGCGCAGACGTGCCTCGTAATACGGCGGCACCTTGTACACATACGAGGCACGTCGGTGCTGCATGTCCTGTGTAATACGGCGGCGTTATCTCGGGACGGGAGGATTTTTTGAATGGGCGGACGGACAAAAGGTGCGGACCAACTAATCGATAATGAAAATCGTTGACAACGATTTTCATTATCGAATATTATCGATCATATCAATGAATCGTTTCAGCCCTAGTGTGTGTGTGTGTGTGTGTGTGTGTATATATATATATATAATTATTCCAGATCCAGCGTGTCTCCTCTTTTACACCGCTAGGCATCCAGTCGGGGTGTTACTGTAGTGTGGGAATAGCAAAAATGTATTTGCTATGGTCACACAACCCGGTGACCACACTTTTGTCTTCCACCAGGTGAATGGGTAGGGGTACGATGTATTACGATTTATTAAAGGGGGCTCCCGGATTCCGATAAGCCCCCTGACAACCAACGGCCAGGGTTGTTGGGAAGAGGCCCTGTCCTCATCAACATGGGGACAGGATGCTTTGAGGTGAGGGGGCCGCAGGGCGCCCCCCCCTGGGCCTGGTACGGTTCAGGAGGGGGTGAGGCTGTACCAATAAGGAGAGACAAAGTGTATATAGGGGTTTAATCAAGGACTCCTGTGTCAGAAGATCTTCAATCAGGTCAGTCTCAAACGTGGGAGGGCCTGAAAATTGAGAACGTACAGCGTGTTATAGTTGGAAATATCTGAAATACTATCTGAAATACACCCAGCGGGGTAGTCTGAATTTGGCTGACAGTTTGCCAAATGCTAAAAATTCCAGCAGGCAGGACATCTCAACTTCTGGACGCCAAATCTGGCCCAGACCTGTGGGTCAGGGAGCATTTCAAGGCGAGGAAGGGAAGGATTACCCCATAGAGGTTGGTAGGGAGACCAATGATCAGTTTTAATCAGGGCCGAAACAACTAATCGATTATGAAATTAATCGATTACAATTTTCATAATCGATTAATCGGCCAGTAACACAATGGGGTTAAAAAAACTAAAATTAGCCCTTTATAATACAAAAAAGCAAATCTCTACTGTAAATATTACTTTCACTGTCCCACAGTAAAAAAATGAACCCCCTTACAGTAGCGATTATTTGCTCTTTTTGTACTTATTTTTGTTACCCCATTATGTTACTAAACATCTTAGGCCTGGGTTACCACCTCTGTGTTTTTTGGTGCTTTTTGCAGAAACACACTACAGTTCATTTACATGTTTTCCTATGGGACAAATTCACATCCATTATTTTTTTTTTTCAGCTGCTGCGTATTTGCAAAGGGCAAGGACTTTTTAACGCAAAACTGTGCTATTTTTTTTTCAATATACTTCAATGGAGAAGGTGCAGAAAAGCATGTAATGTGTTTTTGCGGCAATTTGTGTTTTGTAATCTGCCCAACAACAAATTGGCCCAAATATTTTTTTTTTTTAAGGCTATTATTTGATTAATCGAAACAATAATCCGCCAACTAATCAATTAGGAAAATAATCGTTAGTTGCAGCCCTAGTTTTAATGAAACATACTCTTCCATCTGCCCACACCCTTAACTTCACTCTAGTGGGGAGGGGGAGGGGGAGGGATGGGTAGGCCATCGGACCCCTGTAAATCAGATTTACCAATTCCATAAGTGACCCCAAAAGAGCTGCCTCCAGACACACCACTGCATTTGCTCTAGAGCCCATAAACCAGCAATGGACTGTAAAGAGTATAGCAGCCCAGAAGTAAACTTGATGGTTAGAACATGTCAACTCACCGGGAGCTAAAGGCTCGGCCAAACGTGGAGTAGCACCCGCCAATAGGAAAGAGCTGATTCAACTGTACACTTCTTAAAAAAAAAAAAAAAAAAAAAAAAAAAAACGTGTTCAACCAAATGGGGCAGTTATGGAAAGCAGAGGTTTTTGGGATAAAAATTATTTTTTGAATATTAATGCGACCTAAAATATTGAGGCGAACTAGCCCAGGATGTGCATCCCTCCCTCAGTTTGAATAACGATACTTTTTTTTTCAAAGGGTAATTTTATTGTGCACAAGCAATAATGTACACGGCATTTATGCAAAGGTGAACCAATACTTTAACTGTGCCTTCTGATTTCAAAAGTAATAAAACTCTTGCTAAACTTTCAATGCGACCAGAAAAAAAAAGCCTGTTGCAAAAAACTAGCTTAGTGGCACTGAAGGCATAGGTGTCGAAAGGAGGAAAACATATCGGGGTACTGGGATACAATACTCTCTTGCTAATGGCTATTATCAGGGTACTGAGGTACAATACACTCAAGCTAACAAGCATTATCAGAGTACTGGTGTGCAGTACATTGAGGCTAACGGGTATCGTCAGGGTACAGTACAATACACTGAGGCTAATGGGCATCATCAACATACTGGAGCACATTATACTCAGGCAAATTTATATCATTAGGCTAAAGTACATTCCGATTGACAGGTAACCTCAGATTACACGGTACAGTAAACTCAGGCTAACAGGTTTCATCTGAGTACTGGGTACAGTACAGTCAAATTAACAGCTCTCATGGGGTTGGGCTAATGGGTCTCATAATTTAACTATTTTTATGTAAAAGTTTGGATACCACTGGTTAAACTGAACGGACTGGGCCAGATTCACGTAGATCTGCGGCGGCGGCGTAAGGTATCGCATTTACGTTAGGCCGCCGCAAGTTTTACGGGCAAGTGCTTGATTCACAAAGCACTTGCCTGTAAAGTTGCGGCGGCGTAGCGTAAATCCCCCGGCGCAAGCCCGACTAATTCAAATGATCCAGGTAGGGGGCGTGGATCATTTAAATTAGGCGCGTGCCGAACGTACTGCGCATGCGCTGTCCCTAAAATTTCCCGACATGCATTGCGGTAAATGACGTTGCAAGGACGTCATTGGTTTCGACGTGAACGTAAATGGCATCCAGCCCCATTCACGGACGACTTACGCAAACAACGTAAAATTTTGAAATTGCGACGCGGGAACGACGGCCATACTTAACATTGGATACGCCACCTAGGGTGCATGTTTATCTTTACGCCGCGTATCTCTTACGGAAACGGCGTAAATTTACTGCGACGGGCAAGCGTACGTTCGTGAATCGGCATAACGACTCATTTGCATATTCTACGATGTCCGCAATGGAAGCGACACCTAGCGGTCAGCGTAAATATTGCACCCTAAGATACGACGGCGTGAGGACTGAGGTTGAGAACTTTACAAGAGGTGGCTGAATTATTTTTTTTTTTTTTTCAGGTTGCTCCCTATTTTCCCAATATTTATTTTTTTCTTTTTTTCTTTTTCTATCACCTGATAATCGTGTGAATTAACACACTTCCTGTCCTAGGGTGCCTACATTTACTCCCCTGTTGTATATATGGAAGTAGTCCTTGTAGTCGCCCATACTGGAATTCAAATTTTTCTGGCTTGGTTTTTCTGCATAACACAGAACTGATAGGATTACTACATGTTTAGCAAGAGCTACAGCTTTTTTTCTGCAATTGCTGACATTTTTTTTTAGCCTGAAAACACTAATGTAGCCTCTACATGTAAAAACCGGTGAGCTGCTATATATATATATATATATATATATATATATATATATATATATATATATATATATATATATATATATATATATATATATAGTTAGAGAGAGATATCTTACGCTATAAGCCTTGTGGTGGATCTGCTATGATTTATGTGTGTGTATAGGTTTGCTGCTTAAAATATTTTTATATTTTTCCAGCCCTTTTCCTATTGCAGTTTTGCCTACTAAACACACACTGTTTGATTTGCATTATCCCTCCTCTTGTTGTACATGGATCATGGCACTGCAATTTATTTTATAATTAAAAAAATCTAAGTACCTTTTACCTAATAAATATACAGCTGTCACATGGCCCAGATCTTTCCCAGCCTGTCTAAAGGGAAACCTACACAGGAGGAGCTTCTAGTCCTCTGCTTCTGGTCTTTGGGATACAGGGTAAAAGAATCCATATAAAAAAAAAACTGTTTTAAATCCTCCTACAAATACTGTATATATTTGAAAGGAAATCGTTATTTTTGGCAATAGCATGGTTTAGGCAGATTTCTTTCAATTACAGGATGTGTCGCGCCTCTCCAGCCTTTGTTTCTTGAGTATATGCGCTTTCAATAACAGGGAGGTGAAGCCTTCATAAATAAAGATGTTATATCCCTCACTCATTGTGTTTAGCTGATTAGTGGGCTTGAAGGAGGGGGGAGTGGGCTGTCTTTTACCACTGTGTATACGCCCACACGTTTGTTTCTATAGTCACAAGGGCTGCACAGATGTGATCAGGGAGGAAATGCTCAGTATAGAGACTCACTTAAAGCGGATGTCCGCTGGAAAAAAATATTAAAAGCCAGCAGCTACAAATACTGCAGCTGCTGACTTTTAATATCAGCACACTTACCTGTCCTGGAGTCCAGCGCCGTCCGCAGCAGAGGACGAGCGATCGCTCGTCACTCTGCTGCCCCCCCCCCGCGCCATCCTCGGTGAGGGAACCAGGAAGTGACTGGCACCCGCTGTGTTCTGGGAGCCGAGTGTTATCCAGAACACAATGGGGGGGGGGGCGGGTTCTGACGTCCTGCCCGCAGACTGTGTGGCCAGAAGTTGGTGCAAATACCTGTCTTTAGATGTGGTGATTATTGACACTTTAACCACTTCTTCAGCCCCGGAAGGATTTTCCCCCTTAATGACCGGGCCATTTTCTCTTCCGTTCATGGACAGACACAGCAGCCTTTGACCTTAGGGTTATATCCACTTCCTTCCAGGAGAGTTAGGCAGAAAAAAAGCACTTTAAGTGTTAAAAACACTTAGCTCAGCACAGCTCCTCCCAGGGGGCGTGGTCCCCCGGGTATAACCCACATTCTGCCTCAGCAGCCCCAGTTTCTTTCTGCCTAATGTCAGGAGAGGACATGGCCTTCTGGAGTCCCTGTACTCTGGAATTTTTTTTGCGATTTTTGTTTTGTTTTTGTTTTGTTCCTGCATTTTTGAATCCTGTGATTCTTCTATCAACTGCCGACTGGGTGACAGGCTGGGTCTTGACTCTTGTAGTCCCCCCCCATGTTCGGCCATTGAGCGTGTGCCGGCCCTCAGCTCTGGGTCGTCCACGCCAGGCCCCATTGCTCCAGGGGTGGCCGGGGAACTACATGTTCCAGGGCACACATATGACCGGTCTCTATGGCCTTGTCACAGTGTGTCTGGCCGACAGCCATGCCATTTAGCAGACGTTGGTTCTGTCCGGGATACCTCCAGCCGGTGGTCGCAGGATGGGTAAGTAGTGGCCCCTTGCCCTGGCAAGGTGGTATGGCTGGTGTTTCCCCTGGGGAGGTCGACTGAGGGTCTGCCCTGCTTTCCTCTCTCCCTTTCCTCTCCCTCCTTCCCCATACTGGGTAGCGGCTGTGAGGGGGGGGGCTCCTGGGGTCTTTTTATTACCACCGCGGACTGTGTGTTGCGGGGGGCTGTTTTTTACTGTGGAGTTGCTGCTGGATGCTGCTCTGTGTTTGGTGCGTCATGAGGGTTTTTAAAACTGCGCACCGCCGCCATTTTCTTGTAGCCCGCTGGTGCTTTTTACCTCAGACGGCGGCCATCTTAGATATGTCTTGGCCTCTTGTGACTGTAATAGTGCTGCAAAAGACCGCAAATCGTCCCTGAGGTGACAGATGCAGCGCAGCCAGCTTTCAGAGCACACTTCTATTTTTTTTTTTTCAGCTCACTGCAATCAGGTGGGGTGGTGAGTTCCCTGGGGGCCTCTGCCTTCTGTTCTTTGCAGCCAGGAGGTGACCGGTGGGTTGTTCTGCTTTGCAGTGCTGGGTAACACAGCGGTGGGGCATCATGGAGCCTGAACCTGGTGCTTCTGCCCCAACAATGCCTGAGTTAACCCTTAATCCCCCTGCCCCTGCCGCATCTGTTGAGGCAATATCGGCTGTCCTTGAAGCGTTTCTCGCCAGGTTTGAAGCGACAAGTGGCCAGAAGGGGGGTAAAAAGCGCCCCCTCCGTTATCCCTTTGAGGAGGACTTTTTGGAAAAAATGGGTCTCTCCTCCATCAGTGGACCCTCCCGTGTCCAGATTGAGTAAAGCCACCACATTGCCTGTGGAAGGGGTTCTCCCGCCTTTAAGGACCCCGCAGATAGGATAGTGGAGGCTGTGGCCCGCTCCATGTTCACAGTAGTGGGTTCGGCTGTGAGACCGGTTTTGGCCGGGACTCTGATGTCGCAGACACTGACTGAACGGGCAAAGTTGTTGCTGCAGGAGCTGGAGGTGCAGGATGCTTTCGAGACCTGTAAGGACCTGGCTGAACAATTGGTTCAGGGTCTGAAGTTTGTCTGTGAGTCGGCTCTGGATACGCTTCCCTTCCTTTCCAGGGCCTCCGCCTATGCAGTGGTACTGCACCGCCTTGTGTGGCTGAAATGCAGAAGTCGGTGTTGGTTCCGTCTCTGCGTCTGGAATACCTGGGACTAGTCCTGGATTCCACGGAGGCAAGAGTTTTTCTCCCAACAGGGAAACTTCAGACTCTGCAATTGGCAGTGCAGCAGTTGTCGACCCAGTAGTGGTCATCTCTTCAATTCTGCATGAGGGCTCTAGGTCTGATGGTGGCCTCTTTCAAGGCGGTTCCGTATGCCCAATTCCACACCCGGGAGCTACAGAAGGAAATTCTGTCACGTTGGGACAAGCTCCCGTCATCTCTGGATTATCAGATTCAGTTGAGCCCTCTGGTCAAATCTTCCCTGGTGTGGTGGCTGACGTCTCCGGTGCTTCGGACCGGGAAATCGTTTCTGCCGTGCCTTTTAACAGTGGTCACGACGGATGCCAGCCTCTCCGGCTGGGGGGGCATTTGGGGCACCCAGTCAGCCCAGGGGCGCTGGACTCAGGAGAAGTCCCGCCTGCCAATCAATATACTGGAGCTCCGAGCAATCAAGCTGTGCCTTGCCAGGTGGTCCCTGGATTTGCAGGGCCGACCGGTCAGGATCCAGTCCGACAACGCCACGGCCGTGGCATACGTCAATCATCAGGGAGGCACACGGAGCTCGGCTGCAGCGATGGAAGCCGCACACATCCTTCGGTGGGCCGAAAAGGTCCGTTCCGGCTCTATCGGCCGTGTACATTCCGGGGGTACAGAATTGGCAAGCCGACTACCTAAGTCGCCAAACACTAGACCAAGGAGAGTGGTCACTCCACCCGGAGGTGTTTCAGAGTCTGTGCCAAAAGTGGGGCACTCCAGACGTGGACCTTCTAGCGTCCCGTCTCATTTGGAAGGTGCCACGGTTCGTGGTCAGGTCAAAAGACCCGTGGGCGGACGCGTCAGACGCGTTGGTGGCACCTTGGGGTCATTATCGCCTAATTTACGCCTTCCCTCTGAAGCTTCTTCCTCGCCTGCTGCGCAGAGTGGAAGCCGAAGGGATTCCAACAATCCTGATGGCCCCAGACTGGCCGCGCCGCTCCTGGTACGCGGACCTGGTGTGTCTGGTGGCAGACGCCCCTTGGCCTCTACCCCTGAGAGAAGATCTTCTGTTGCAGGGTCCGATCTTCCACCCTGCTTTACAGTCGCTGGCTTTAACGACTTGGCTGTTGAGAGCCAGGTGTTGAAGGACCGGGGCCTATCAGGCTCGGTGGTTTCTACCATGCTGTGTGCAAGGAAGTCTACTTCACGGAGGATTTACCATCGTACATGGAAGGCCTACATCTCTACGTGTGAAGAGATGAAATGGCACCCCTGTACATACATGGTGTCCCGGATTCTGCTGTTTTTACAGCGGGGAGTGGATCAGGCTCTCGCCTTGAGTACGGTTAAGAGTCAGATCTCGGCTCTAGCTGTTTACTTTCAGCGACCCTTGGCAGCGCACTCCTTGGTGCATACGTTTGTGCAGAAGGTCTGGCATGTGGCCCCTCCTATGTGCCCTCCACTGCCCCCATGGGACTTAAATTTGGTCCTTTCGGTGCTTCAGGACGCTCCTTTTGAGGACATTCGGAAGATCCCTTTGTTGACTCTGTCACAAAAGGTGTTTTTTCTAGTAGCAATTACATCAATCAGATGGGTGTCTGAACTGTCCTGCAAGGCTCCCTACTTGGTCATCCATGAGGATAAGGTGGTGCTGCGGCCTCAGCCGTCTTTTCTCCCAAAGGTCGTTTCGGCTTTTCACATTAATGAGGACATTGTGTTGCCAACCTTATGTCATCGGCCTAAGAACACGAAGGAGGCCACTTTACATTCTTTGGATGTGGTTCGGGCCCTACAAGTGTACTTATCGGCTACGGCTCCGTTCCGGAAGTCGGACTCACTGTTCGTGTCGGTGAACGGTCCTAAAAAAGGTCTGGCGGTCTCGTCGCCCACCATTTCTAGGTGGATCAGACAGGTTGTGCTTCAGGCCTATGCCCTGAAGGGGCGGGCGCCTCCTTTTCTGGTCACGGCGCATTCGACCAGGGCGATCGGTGCCTCTTGGGCTTTCCGGCATCAAGCCTCTGTGTTACAGGTGTGTAAGGCAGCGACCTCACACTTTTTCAAAGTTTTACAAGGTGGATGTGAGTGCATCTTCAGATGCCTCCTTCGGCCGCAAGGTGTTACAGGCGGCAGTTTAAGGTTGGAGTTCCTCCGTTGAGTAACTCCCGTTTTGTTTGGGGTGTAGCTTGGTTTGCTGAGTTGTTTTCCCACCCCTCTAATTTTTTGACACTGCTTGGGGACGTCCCTAAGGTCAAAGGCTGCTGTGTCCGTCCATGAACGGAAGAGAAAATAGGATTTTTGTACTTGCCGTAAAATCCATTTCTCTAAATTCATGGACGGACACAGTACCCACGCCTCCTTTGTTTGTACTGCTTGTTACGAACTGGAGCTGCTGAGGCAGAGTGTGGGTTATACCCAGGAGACCACGCCCCCTGGGAGGAGCTGTGCAGAGCAAAGTGTTTTTAACACTTAAAGTGCTTTTTTTCTGCCTAACTCTCCTGGAAGAAGTGGATATAACCCTAAGGTCAAAGGCTGCTGTGTCCGTCCATGAACTCCGAGAAATGGATTTTACGGTGAGTACAAAAATCCTATTTTTTGCGATACGGCACTGCGTCGCTTTAACTGAATTGCATGGTCGTGCGACCAGGTACCCAAACAAAAGTGACATCTTCTTCTTTTTTTTTTTTTTGTCATAAATGGAGCTTTCTTTTGGTGGTATTTGATCACCTATGCTGTTGTGTGTGTGTGTGTGTGTGTGTGTGTGTGTGTGTGTGGGTGTTTTTTTTGTTTATAGCGAAAAAAAAAAAAAAAAAGAGCAACAATGATCTCCCAGACTTTGGGGACTCGGTACTGGCCGGTAGTAGGTCCCCACACATGTAGCCCCAGTTCTCCTCTACAAGTGTGTAAAGTTTGCTGTCTGAGGGACCTGGGGAGCACCGATTTTGTATTTATTATGTATTTTTTATTTACTATAATAAATATAAAAACAAAAACAGATTTCTTCCTCAGTTTAGGCCGATATTTATTCTTCTACATATTTTTGGTAAAAAAAATAGCAATAAGCGTATATTGATTGGTTTGTGCAAAAGTTATAGCGTCTACAAAATGGGGGATAGATTTATGGGATTTTTTTTTTTTTTTTTTTTTTTTAAGTAATGGTGGAGATCTGCCATTTTTTCTGAATTGCGGCAGACAGATCAGACACTTTTGACACATTTTTGGGACCATTGACATGTATACAGCGATCAATGCTATAAAAATGCACTGGATTACTGTGTAAATGTCAGACGATCTGTCTCTTCTCCTGACAAAAAATGTACACACAAATCCTGTTCTGACTCGTGCTCACGATCGCCCGTAGCCGGCGGTCATCGAAATCGCCGGCCACGCACATTTATGCTCCCGCTGTGCAGTTGGGCGCGCGCGTCTGCTATAGCTGCTTAAAGGGCCAACCGACAGCTATTTGCTGTCTCCAGCAATATGATGGTGGTTGGTCAGCTAGTGGTTACACTTTTTAAGAAAAAAGGCAAGCAGCAATGATGAATATCTTGGTAGTGATGAGGTGGTTAAGTAGCCAAGTGGCTCAGTTAGTTAGAAATGGAAATAAACCTTTCAGTTTATTCTGTGCTTATACAGTTGTGCTCATGTTTACATACCCTGGCAGAATTTATAATTTCTTGGCCATTTTTCAGAGAATATGAATAACACACAAACTTTTTTTTCACTCATGTTTAGTGTTCGTCTGAAGCCATTTATTATCAATCAACTGTATTTACTCTTTTTAAATCATAATGACAACAGAAAATACCCAAATGACCCTGATCAAAAGTTTACATGCCCTGGTGATTTTGGCAAACAAGTTGACACAAAGGGGCATTGCTATTAAAGGTAACTATCCTTAACTGTGATCTGTTTGCTTTTAATTAGTGTGTGTGTGTGTGTGTGTGTGTGTGTGTGTGTGTGTGTGTATAAGGCCTCATTCACACAGGCGGACTCCGTCGCTACGGAATCCGCCTGGTCCCGTCAGCTCAGCGGGCGATCAGTCCGCAGATCTCCGCTGAGCCGACGGATGACAAGCTCCTCTCTGCTCACTGAGCGGGGAGGGGCTTGTCGGGCACCGCTGTCCTCCTATGGAGCGATCTGATGAAAATGGACAGCATGTCCGTTTTCATCAGATCTTACCTGATCCGCATGGACGGATAGGGACGTGGCCCCCATACATCTGTTTTTAGCGGATCGGGTCAGATGTAAGCGGACATGTCTCCGCTGACATCCGACACTCCATAGCGATGCATGGAGCGGCCGTTCAGGTCCGTGACAGACGGACCCGAACGTCCCGTAGTGTGAATGAGGCCTTAAAGGTCAATGAGTTTCTGGACTCCTGACAGACCCTTGTATCTTTCATCCAGTGCTGCACTGATGTTTCTGGATTCTGTTTAATGGGGAAAGCAAAAGAATTGTCGAAGGATCTGCGGGAAAAGGTAGTTGAACTGTATATAAGAGGAAAGGGATAAAAAAGATATCTAAGGAATTGAGAAGGCCAAACTCTAATCATGAAGTGGAAAATGAGGGGTTCTGTTGAAACCAAACCACGGTCAGGTAGACCAACTAAAATTTCAGCCACAACTGCCAGGAATATTTGTTTGGGATGCAAAGAAAAACCCACAAATAACTTCAGCTGAAATACAGGACTCTCTGAAAACATGTGGTGTGGCTGTTTCAAGATGCACAATAAGGAGGCACTTGAAGAAAGATGGGCTGCATGGTCGAGTCGCCAGAAGAAAGCCATTACTACGCAAATGCCACAAAGTATCCTACTTATAATACGCCCAACAGCACAGAGACAAGCCTCAAACCTTCTGGCACAAAGTAATTTAGTCATTTAGATCAAAATGTTGATTTTTTTGCCACAACCATAAACGCTACATTTGGAGAGGAGTCAACAATGTCTATGATAAAAGGTACACCAATCCTACTGTGAAACACGGAGGTGGATCGCTGATGTTTTGGGGATGTGTGAGCTACAAAGGCACAGGAAATGTTGTCAATTTATGGCAAGATGAATGCAGTATGTTACCAAAAGATACTGGAGGAACATTTTGCATGCATCAGCAAGGAAGCTGCGCATGGGACGTACTTGGACATTCTAACATGACAATGATCCAAAACACAAGGCCTAGTTAACCTGTCATTGGCTACAGCAGAATAAAGTGAAGGTTCTGGAGTAACCATCTCAGTCTCCTGACCTCATATCAATATCATTGAGCCGCTCTGGGGAGATCTCAAACGTGCAGTTCATGTAAGACAGTCCAAGAATTTACAGGGACTGGAGGCGCTTTGCCAAGAAGAATGGGCAGCTTTACCATCTGAGAAGATAAAGAGCCTCATCCACAAATACCACAAAAGACTTCAAGCTGTCATTGGGGGCAAGGGGGCAATACACAGTATTGAGAACTGGGGTAACCTTTTGATCGGGGTCATTTGGGTAGTTTCTGTTGCCATTATGATTTTAAGAGAGTGAACACAGTTGATTAATAAATGGCTTGAGCCAAACACTAACCATAAGTGAGAGAATTTTGTGTGGTATCCATATTCTCTGAAAAATGACCTGGGTATGTAAACTTATAATCACAACTGTAGATTCTGGACTTTGAACAGATGTAGAGAAGACTGCAGCTAAACGGGTACAATGTATGTCGGAGGATTTGTTTAATCTCTGTGTATCACCCGAAGCCAGTCACTTCACTGGGTATATGGAAGGGTTTACAACCACTAAAATTATTTAGATATATTTTCTTAGCCTACATCTATGCGAGTGTTGGACTTCATGTAAATCACACGCATTCCTGCATCCGCAGCAAAAAAAAAGAAAAATGTGCTGCTGTTTAGCATATGTGCAGGTGTTCCATCAATTCTTAATGGCACCCACACGTAGTGCTAACTGCAGCATGTTTTCCTGTGTGTTGAAACGCATACTGTGTGTACTGTATGGACTTTTTTCCCCCTGTGTTTCCCACAGGTACAGCATCCCACTCAAATGAATAGGCTGCTGTGGACACAGGGAAACCACAGAAATGTGAACCTAGCCCTGGTGTTTTGTAAATACACAGGGTAGGTTGCTAATTTTAGATTTAAGTTCAGACGCTGCAGTAAAGTAATATTTAATCATAACTTAGGTTAATAAACAGCAGATTCTTGTGTAAGCACATGACACAAAAAAAACACCTACGTGCATGTTTCTACGTGAGTTGACAAATACTAATGTATTTCATCGTTTGTTTATAAAGTTGTTTTTTTATACAGGATCCTCCGTGAACACCTATAATATTGTATGTGGTGACCACTGTAACTTAAAACCGTGCAAGTGTCACAGAACTAAATCTATAGGTGCCCATAGACATTTAATGACAGTCTTGCAAGACATTCTGTGCATTAGTAGCAGACATTTCTGGCTGAGGCATGTTGAGAGAAGGGGTGAGTGGAAATATTGGATGTTATATACATCCTGATAATACAGTTACGGAGGTATCTGCAATGCACCTACCCTGCCCCATTCCATGGGTTAAACATACGTTATACAAGGTGACTATTTGTATATAAGGGCCTTACATCTAGGAAGAATTCCTGAGGGCAGTTGGTGTATACCTGTGTGTGTGTGTGTGTGTGTGTGTATCATCACCCTGAAATTACTTTGCTGGTATATAATCCCCACTCTTTTTTTGGCTCGGTTCACACCTAAACTGGCGGCTGTTCTCCATTTCAGGGCCAAATCTTTGCCTGAATTCAGCCCTTAACCTCCCTGGCGGTCTTCCCGAGACTGACACGGGGTTAGATTTTCTTGCTACTATCGGTAACCCCGTGTCAGTCACGGGCTTGCCTCGCTAGATCCACAGGCACTTTTTACTTACCTTGTCCCTGGATCCAGCGATGCCACCGCGCTGTGTGAGCGAGCGGGACCTCGCTCGATTCACATAGTGCCTCCGTGTGACGCCGATCTCCGTTCCCTGCGACGTTACGACGCACGGGGACGGAGAACGGCGCCAAATTCAAAAACGTAAACAAACACTATACACACAGTATACTGTAATCTTATAGATTACAGTACTGTATGTAAAAAAAAAACACACACCCCCTGTCCCTAGTGGTCTGCCCAGTGCCCTGCATGTCATTTTATATAATAAAAACCTTTCTTTCTCCCTGCAAACTGTAGATTGTCCATAGCAACCAAAAGTGTCCCTTTATGTCAAAAATAGTTTTAGATCAGCTAAAAAACAGCGATAATAAATTATAATCACTTGCAGAATTGTGCGATAGCGATTTGTGGGGAAATTCGTCATAAAAAAATAAAAGTAATGACAGCGACAATTCTGCAACTGAGCAAATTTCAGTGATTTTGATTTGATTACATTATTGAATAATTTTTATTATAATTATATTATTATTTGTTATAATTATTTATAATTATTTATTATATTATAATTTATAATTTTGTTTTTAAAAAAATGTAATACACGGGATGCCTATTAGAATCTTGTTTGGTCAGATTTAAGTGAGTTATTTCTAAAAATTACAGACCTACAATATAAAACGCCAAATTTCCTTGCAAATAATGGTACCGCTTTTAGCATGTTTTTTCTGAAAGAATCATACCGCCAGGGAGGTTAAACGGAGCCAAAGACACACAGCAATTCTGTGCCGTGCGCTTCGCAGCCGCCCCGTCTTCATAGAGAGCGGTCACATTCTCCTGCTATGCGAATTGGATGTGGGGAAAATTCGCATAGGTGTGAACCCAGCCCTTAAAGATGAATCCTGGGGTTAGAAAACATTGCTTTCCACCCACTTGCGCCCCATAATAATAATACTTCTAAGACCCTAATTAAAGCAGCATTAAACCCAATAGCAAACTTTTATAATATTGCAGCTTTTCCAATTCTTAGATGTAACGGCTGTATTAGTTTTCCGTTTTTTTTGGTGTTTTCACACTGAAAGTGCCTGGGCGTCGGTGGTAAAACGCTATTTCAATGGGCAGGGGCGGTTTAGGAGCGATGCAAAGAAGCTGCTGGAAGGACTTTTTTTTTCTTTTTTTACGTCCTGCCTCGCAGCGCCCCAGTGTAAAAGCACTCAGGCTTTCACACTGGGATTGCAGCTGCGGCTTTTTTTAGGTGCTTTACAGGTACTATTTTGAGCGCTAAAGCGCCTGAAAAATGCCTCCAGTGTGAAAAGGGTCTAAGGCTTGCTTTTGTCTATTTTCACCTGGCGATACAGCCAGTAGGTTTCTCAACAGAAAAGCTATCTTGCAGTTACAGGGATGAATCTATTAATAATGGTGGGGTGATTAAAATAATCCAACTTTTTATGGTGTTACTGGGCAGATCTCCAGGTGAAAACAGAGGGAAAAAAACTAAAAAAAGAAAACGAATGCAGCCATCACATTCAATGGTTAGTGAGCTGCTATATAATACATATTTGGTGTATATTTTAAGACGGAACTCCCTTTTATTTATTTTTTATTTTGCTTACATTGTTGCATTGGGCCAGCTTGATTACATAAAATTATCCATGTGTCACATCCAGAGCTGGGGATGCTGAATTTTACTGTAGTAGTCTGTGCTACATACCGTCATCTCTATTCTGTTCAGAGTGCTTTTGGAACACAGGGGGTCACTCGCTCCCCTCTACCATTCAGCAAACATCTTTTTTTTTTTTTTTTTTCAATGTGTACAAGTGCACAAGGCAGGGAATAGGAGAAGATGACATTGCAAACACCACCTTGTAGTTATTAAAATATTACAAGAAATATCTGAATGTTGGAGGTAAGAGAGCAAAGTAAACGAGTTGCTTCAGCAGTGACAGCGTTTCCTGTATGCAGCACATCCTACTGTACATCCGTAAATTTCAGCAACCCTCCAGCTGTGATGTATAGATAATATAACCAAGGTGGCCCAATGTAAGTTTAAAAAATAGATGATAATTCTCGGAGTTTAGCTTTAAGGCTACATTTTAAGTAAATCGGGGCAGCCATTCCACACTGGACCTGGAAACTAGCAGCTCTTGCTAAAGTTATGGTGCCTACTACAGTGCTTACCAGCTTCCACAGGGATTGGCCAGGTATGGTACATGCATACTTGCATTGGAAGTTCTACTTGAAAAGCAAAATTCAAGAGTTTTAAAAACTGACAAGCGTGAATAGGCCCTAAGATTGAATTGTTCTCCAGCTTTTTTTGTAATGCATAATTATGTGTTCACCTTACCCAATTTATTACAGAGCCAACACTTTACATATATATTGCACGTTCACATCAGTCCCAGCCCTCAAGGAGCTTATAATCCAAGGTCCCTAAGGCTACTTTCACACTGAGGCAGTTTTCAGGTGTTGTGTTTTTTTTTTTTTTTATTTAAAGATGTGACACAGATACAAACAAAGACAACTTTGCATTGCATAAAGATTGCTACGAGCGCATCAAGTACATCAACCATACATATCAATTGCATGTGAGTGGAGGGAGCTACTTGGTCAGGCTCACTCCTATAGCTGAAGTCTAATACAGGGTAAACAAAAGCTTCTGTGCCCATCACTTTTGACTTTTAATTGAAAAAGAGAAATGGAAAAGTGGAGAAAAAAGAGAAGGCGAGAGAAAGAAAAAGAGAAAAAATAAATATATACATTAAAAAGGCCAGTATTTCCACGGTCATTGAACCAGGTTTTGGTGCTTTTGGCAGTGTGGGCCAAGTCCTGCTGGAAAAGGAAGTCAGCATCCCCATAGAGCTCATCTGCGAAAGTGCTGCATGAAGTGCTCCAAAATCTGGTAGATGGCTGTGTTGACCCTGGACTTAATGAAGCACAGTGGACCAACACCAGCAGATGACATGGCTCCCCAAATCAACACAGACTGTGGAAACTACACACTGGACTTCAAGCATCTCGCAGTGTGTGCCTCTCCATTCTTCCTCCATACTCTGGTTCCTTGGTTTCCAAATGAGATGCAAAATTTGCTCTCATCAGAAAAGAGGACTTTGGACCACTGAGCAACAGACCAGGTCTGTTTTTCCTTAGCCCAGATAAGACGCTTCTGGCGTTTATTGTTCAGGAGAGGCTTGACAAGAGGAATACGACATTTGAAGCCCATGCCCAGGATCCGTCTGTGTGTGGTGGCTCTTGATGCACTGACTCCAGCCTCAGTCCACTCCTTGTGAAAGTCCCCAACACTTTTGAACGGCCTTTTCCTGACAATCCTCTCCAAGCTGCGGTCATCCCTGCTGCTTGTGCACCTTTTTTCTTCCACACTTTTCCCTTTCCTACTGAACCAGACTGAAAAAACATTTAAAGGTTTAGGAACCCTTTGCAGGTGTTATGACTTCATTAGCTGATTAGAGTGGGACACTTTGAGCCTAGAATGGTGGGGTGAATATTTTCACAATATTCACATTTTCTGAGATTGTGGATTTGGGGTTTTCATGAGCTGTAAGCCACAATTATGACAAATCACGACTTGAACTATATTGCTTTGCATGTAATGAGTCTATCTCCTATATTAGTTTGACCTTTTTAAGTTGCATTAGTGAAATAAATGAACTTTTGCACGATATTCTAATTTTTCAAGTTTCACCTGTAGTATAGGACTGGATTTGGAAATCCGATACCGCCCTTAGTCTTCGGTCGTAGTAGTAGCGCTCTGCAGAGATGTGGGTGTTTACCACGCCAGATAAATCTGATTAAATATTGAGCACACGGCGTGAAAGAGGTATCTTGACGGGCAATGCCTGCAATAAATACAGCAGTCTAGGCATTGCATTCATTTTAAGTATATTGCAACGGCCAAACCAGGAAAGAGCCAGAGAGTCCCACTTTTTAAGATCCGCAGTGAGCGTGGATAAGATGGGCTGGTAGTTGAGGGTGATATTGTCATGCAAGTTTGCAGGAATTTTTGTTCCCAGGTATTGAACTGAGCGGGCATCCCATTTGAATGGGAAGAAGGGACGGGGTAGGTTAGAAATGGTAGAGTCTGACAAGGAGACATTTTGCTTTTTCTATGATGTTCAGTGTCCAAATGGTCTTGTCTCTGGTCTGCATAAAGCCAACTTGATCTGTTCCAATTAGACGTGGTAATAGGGCATTCATCCTAGAAGCAAGGATTTTAGTGAATAGTTTCACATCACAGTTCAGGAGCGAAATGGGCCTATAACTGGTGCATAATAGTGGGTCCTTACCCAGTTTAGGGATCACAGATATAGAAGCGCACAGCACGTGTCCATTGATTTTTCAGGCATTTTAACTCTAAAAATAGTGCATGTAAAGCGCCTAAAAACTGCATCTTATGCCTCCCTAGTGTGAAAGCCTGAGGGCTTTCACACTGGGGCGGTGTGCTTGCATATGGGAAAAAAAAGTCCTACAAGCAGCATCTTTGGGGGCGGTGTGGGAAAGGTGTATACATCGCTCCCACACCGCTCCTGCCAATTGGAATGAATAGGCAGCGCTTCCCGAAGCGCACTGGCGCTATTGACCCCTTCTTTGGCCGCTAGCGAGGGTTAAAAGCATGGCGCTTTACTGCCAAGGGACTGCCACCCCAATGCGAAAAGTACCCTTAGGGCTTTTTCGCACATGCGGACCGTTCAGGTCCACCTGTCGGTTTTTCGTGCAGACCTGAACAGACGCTCCATGTACCTCCTATAGAACGACGGATGTCAGCGGTGTCGGTGGCATCTGTAAAAATGGACATGTATGTGTGTAAGGGGCCTTACTCGCATTTATACATACACATAATAGGGCCAATTTAACCTACCAGCATGTCTTTGGAGGAAACCCAAGCAGGTACATGGAGAACATGCAAACTTCAGGCAGGTAGTGTTGTGGTTGGGATTTGAACTGATGATCCTAGTGCTGATAGGTAGAAGTGCTAACCACGTAGCCACTGTGCTGCTCATAGGATAGAAATAATAAAATCTACACATGTACTAGTCTAAATTGATATAAGAGCACTATTGAGGGTCATAGTATTGATTACCAATTGGGATACAGCTAGCAATAGACAGACAAGCAATTGACTATAAAGTACTATAAATTGAGAATAAATATTTCAATGTGGGTGCATGACGAGTTCAAAGTTTAGCTTACTTTACTTTGGGGAAGTTGGGGATATCACAATCTATATGTTGTGATCGGGAATTATCACTAGCGATCAGTGAGCACAAGAACATTGATAAGTACATACTAGCTAAATAATGGATTGGGAAGGGAGGTGTATATTTGCAATCTTCCTTAGTAAATATAGCTTTCAAAAAGCAGGTAACTGCTGCATTTGTCATTCGAGTACCTACGGTAATTAACTTGTGGTGTTCTCCGAGCATATCGTATCAGGAACTGGAATGAACTTGTACAAAGTGTAGGAAGTACTGGATATAAAACTGTAAATGGTGACATCTACAGGCTAGAGGTATGAACGCCACATGTGAAGGCAAACTTTTTTTTTTTTTTTTTTGCTAGATTGGGGAAGAGGTTGCCCCTCTGGCAAGCTTTTACTGATTCTCCGCTGCCGAGATTCACTAATTGATTTGTCTTGTTGACCATTGTCAGAAAGACTGGAAGTAAGGGTACATTTTTACTTTTAGGGCCTATTTACACTATTGTATTTCAGAACGTGAAGCAACAAACCATACATGTGCTGCTGCAGTGTGGTATCATTAACCTTTCATATGAAAAACAGGGGACATGGTACCCAATAATGAATTTTACATAAGATATGCAAGAACAGGGGCCACCTCATAACAAAGGCATTATTAAAGTCTATATAATGACAACAAATTGGCCACAAACCGAGATCTGGTAAATATTCACAAAGGAGATAGATCAGGGGTCTCCAAACTGCCACCCAGGGACCGGATAGGGCCCTTTTGCTTGCCTTTATCTGGCCCTAGGGGCACTATTTCGTCCACCCACACCAGCAATGGGGGCACAGTTCCACCTAAATACCCCAATAATGGGACCCAATAGCACCAATGATGGGGCACAATCCTCCTAGTGACACCAACAATAGGGGCCAATGATGGGACAAATTTCCTCCCAATTACACCAACAATTGCGCCCAATGATGGGGCATAATTTCTCCCAATGATACCAATGATGGGGCACAATTCCTTCCAATGATACCAGTGATTGATTAAGCAAAATTCCTCTCGCTGACACAGAAGATGGGGTATTGTTTGCTCTCACTGATGCCAGGACATGTTCTACTTCCAATGGCCACAGTCCGGCCCCACTTAAATCTCAAGGATGGTATGCTAGCCTTTTGTTTAGAAAGTCTGGCGACCCCTTAGACTGATTAACAATAAAAATGTCAGATCCTGAAGATCCTATCCATAAGGGGCATCTTTCAAAGGCATGTAATATTCTGGTGACAACAACTGTCAAAGATTAATATATGCTAATTTTGGGGAGATTTCCACATATTTCCTGTTGAATCTCCAAGATGGGAAGTAAAGGGAAATCGCAGACCACAACAAAGGATTTGATAGGGGTTTTAACCTACTTTATAACTTTTAGCCCTGGTTCACACTGACTGCGGGAATGAAATTGTGCAAGTTAAGCTGAACTTGCACAATTTCATTCCCGCATGTCAGTCCAGAGACATCTGTGCGGGTTTCTACACCAATGACGATGGAAATCGCACCCCAAAATCGTCAAAAGTAGTACAGAGACTACTTTTGGGAATCGGTGCGGGGCCGCACATGCAGCGTTGCACCGGTTTAAACGCTGCAATTGCTGCCGATTTGGCATGCAAATTGACATGTCAAATCACATGCCAAATCGCATCAATGTAAACCAGGGCTGAAGTTGCTTTTTTTGTCATGGACTGAAATTTAAACGATCTGTGTTGTTTTTATCCCTAATTTTCGTCATAAACTGTAATTTTTTTTTAAATGCAAACTATAATTATATTGGCTGGTACTGAATAAACTTTTTTTTCCCCATGTTGGATAGAGTAAGGGAGGGTTATAACCCCTATCGGTTTATTTTTTGCCATCTGTGTCCCGTTGGGGAGATTTCCCTTAACTTCCTGTACCATACCCAAACAGGAAGTGAAAGGAAATTCCTGCATATTAAGCAAATCCCTTGGGGGACCCTCAGGTCACACAAACTAGTGTCCCCAATGGAAGATTTTTTCCCTCTATTAATTTTCTGGGTACAACCCAAAATTTGGGGTTTTCTTTTACATTCACTTATAATGATGATGGTAAACCAGACAAAGAGATGGACTCTCCTTAATTGTGGAACAGATGGCAATAAAAACCTGACCGGGTATCCTGGTCTTTCTCCACTCTGTTTGATACTAAAAAAAAGAAAGGTTTACCTTTTTAAGTTGTACTTCCATTCTGTGCATTACGAGGTAAATCTTCCATGATCTGCTTCCCCTAGTCCCACCTTAAATACTCTCCTTGCTCCTCTTTTGATCCAGCACTGTGTCTGTCTGAAGCAGCACTGCTCTCTCCATCTTCACACAGGACACAGAGGCAGGAACCGGAGCCAATGCTATCATTCAAATCCTGTGAGGTGGGGATCAAGGGCAGGGTCAAGCTGCACCGTGTGTCTATGGACGAGTGCCCCCACAGCACACACCTTGCTATGGGGGCACTCGGAGAAGGCAAGGAGAGGAGGTAAGGGACCACTCTGTTAAATACTATTGCACAGAGCAGGCAAGTAAAACATGTTTTATTTAAGACAAATTAATAAACCTTTACAACAGCTTTAAGCTAGCTAGAATCTGTGACTCCCTGTTCAACTGGCTGGATCATTCTGCCATCACCTTCCCACTTTAACCACTTTCGACTTAAAAAATTGAAGGAGCCAAGCAGCAGACTTGGAACTGCACAAGAGATGTATTCAATGGTATGCAGCCAATGTTCAGGTATTCTGATAGCTGCTGGTGCCGGCTCTCAGAATACAATGGCCGCAATAGGAGATTTATCCATCTGCATGATGTAGCAAAGTTCGCAGGCTGTGTATGGCCAGTTTAACCGCTTTCGGACCGCCCCACATTCATTTAATGCGGCAGGAAGGCCTGGGTGTGCAAAATCACAGACCAATACGTGATTTTGTGCACACGTATTAGGGGGCGCACGCGCTCTGCCAGTGCGCCGCCTCCGCTGTAATTGCTCACAGTGGGAGCCAATGGCCGCTGCGACCTGCCAATCGTACACAGGAGAGACGGATCAGCGGTGTGCCGCTGTAAACAAAGCACACCACTGATCTGTCAGGGAGGAAAAGGGAGACATGTTTCAGCTAAGCTAAATCATGATCTCTTTTCCTCCAGTGAATCCACTCCCCCCACAATCTAACCCTTTGATCAGCCCCTAGTGTTAACCCCTTCCCTGCCAGTGTCTATACAGGGATCATTGCAATTTTTTTTAGCACTAATCGCTGTTTTGGTGCCGCATGTCCCCAAAAGGTGTCACTTGGTGTCAGATTTGTCTGCCGCAATGCCTCTATAAATGGCAGATCGCTGCCATTACTAGTAAAACATAAAATTCCCTAAATCTATCCCATAGTTTGTAGACGCTATAACTTTTGTGTAAACCAATCAATATATGCTTATTGGGATTTTTTTTTATTTTTTAGCAAAAATATGCAGAATACACATTGGCCTAAATTGATGAAGAAATGTGTGTTTGTTTATTTATTGGCTATGTTTATAGCGCAAAAAATTTAAACCGCAGAGGTGATCAAATACCACCAAAAGAAAGCTCTGTTTTTTTCGGGAACAAAAGGACAATTTTATTTGGGTATAGTGCCACACGACCGCGCAATTGTCAGTTAAAGCACCGCAGTGCTGTATCGCAAAAAATGGCCTGGTCAGGAAGTGGGTAAAACCTTTCCCGGGGCTGAAGTAGTTAACAGATTCACAGATTTAGAACCTTTGTTTTTTTCTAAAGTGTCTTGACGTTATTGTGGCCGCATTAGTGCAATTGTGACAGAAAAAATTGAGTACTGTCCGTGATATTTTTTTTTTTTATTTGCACTAACATACAATTTTTCAGGACAAGCTTTCGGGGTATGTCCCCTTCTTCAAGATACTGCTTGGACCTTGAAGAAGGGGACATACCTCGAAAGCTTGTCCTGAAAAATTGTATGTTAGTGCAAATAAAAAAGTATCACGGACAGTACTCCATTTTCTAAAGTGTCTGAAATACACAGAACACTGTGCAAAGGTAGAAACCAACCTCTTTCATAGCTTGATCTGAACAAAGAAAGGACTTTACTGGTGCAGAGGATGACAAAGTGATATTTAAAATATGATACAAATTTTTATTCAGTCGGGTTAAACCCAAATTTCTAAAAGAAAGGGGAACATGTACACAAATTACACATCAATGGATTGGAAGAATACTGTAAGGGAAGTTTACATTCCTAGACAAATTGGCTACTGATTGCAGACTGCAATTTGAGGATCACAATGGTAAAGTATCTCCTAAACAGAAGTAGTCCAATTCGTAACCACATCAATACCAAGTACTAATACCCCTTTCCTGCCGATTTTCAGCTTTTTGTGCTGTTGCTGTTTAAATGGCAATTGCGTGGTCATGCTACACTGTACCCAAACAGAATTGTTATCATTTTGTTTCCACAAATAGAGCTTTCTTTTGGTGGTATTTGATCACCTCTGCGACTTTTTTTTGAAAAAAAATGTTTTTCTTTTGTTTCTGTTATAAAATTTGGTAAATAAGTATGTTTTCTCCTTCACTGAGGGCCACTGATGGGCACTGGTAGGTGGCACTGGTGAGCACTGAAAGGCTTCAATGATGGGTACTTATGGGTAGCGCTGATGGGGCAGTACTAATGGATGGCACTGATAGGCATCCCTACTGGCACTGGTAGGCTTTGTGAACGGGCACTGATTGGCAGCTGCCTGGGCACAGATTGGCATTTCCCTAGTGGTCTAGGGGGGCATACCTGGTGGTCCTAGGCTCTAGGCAGGCATCCTGGTGGTCCTGGGCGGGCATCCGAGGGGGGGCTGTGCTGTCATGTCAGGAGAGCAGCTGATCGGCTCTCCTCTACTTATGTCTGTCAGATGCGAGTGAGAAAAAGCTGATCACCAGCTCATCCTGTTTACATCGTGATCAGCCGTGATTGAACACGGCTGATCATGTGGTAAAAAGCCTCCAATCTCTTTACCGAAATTGGTGTTGCAATGTGCCAGACTGACGCACTGCACCACCAATCGCTGCGATGCACGCTGCCGCAAATACAGTGTGACATTAAATATTGCAACAACCACCATTTTATTCTATAGGGCCTCTGTTTAAAAAAAAATATAATGTTATATTATATTGATTTTAACCTGTAAGCAACAAGTGTCAGAAAAAGGTTTAGTCTTTAAGTGGTTAAACTGCCCTCATTTAAAGATTTAAAGACCGAAGTTCATTCCTTTGATGAAAAAGAGTGTTAAGCCCCATACACACTATCGGTTTTTCTCTTCAGGTTTACCAAAACCATGTAGTGCAAGGGCCTGCCTGATTGCATATGTAGCGCCTTGTTACTTTTCAGAACTAGGTGCTAGTGTCAATTTAGAGGGGGTCGGAGAGTTAAGTGACTCTGACCAGGTTAATCTGTTCAAATTTTGAAGCCTCTGTCTCCTGTGCTGTGGGTTCATGCTGATGTTTCTGGTGGCAGCAGTGGAGTCAAGGATTTTGGATATTTCTTCCCAGCAACCTATCAGGAGGAGGTTTCCTCGCTGCGCAAACTGGGAGGGGGTATTTATGAGGCAGACGCCATTTTCTTGGGTCTTCTTCCCATGTGGCGCCCACCTTCAGGGTAGCCATACCACGGAACCCCGGCAAAATGGCCTACCGGGCCGGGGTGTGCGTGCTACGTGGTGTTCATGGTTCCGGGACCACGTTGACCTGGAACATTTGAGCTGTGGCTGGGGCCCAGTGATGCGACTGGGTCCCCAATCTAATGAGGTCCTGAGCTGTTAGTCCTGTTAGAGGAAAGCTGTCTGTTGGAGAGTCTGCTTGAGGAGTGCCAAGAGAGGCTGGTGTTCCAAGAAGGGCCTGACTATCCATCGGGGACCAAGGGAGCCGGGTACTGAGAGGCTGGATGTCAGTCGCCTATCAGTCGGTAACCTAACTAAAACTACCTGAAGGAGATCCGGGTGTTGGATATATTAAGGAGGATTCTGGACCACTATTATCTCCATTATTTTCAACCATTGGGAGGGTCTGTGGCAGAGACTTAACCCCACGTTCGAGTGACATTCTGGCTGCCAGGCTTGTGAGAGAGGCCTGTCCAGGTGCGCTGTGCCCACTCTGGCTGGAGTGGTGAATTTCACCAAGTTCTACTGTTTTTACCCGGCTGGGTTAAAGACACCTGTTGTGTGGACATTCCATTTATTACAACTCTCATCAAGTCCCCCAGACAGCGGAGACACATGAGGTAACATGCCACCCAAAACAAACCAGCAGCTCCTTCGGGAGTAAGTGCTACACATACAAATTGAAACTCTTAGGCTCCATTCCCATCTCCGCGACAAGCAACGCCGCGTACGCTGCGTATTTTGCCGCGGATAGTGTATCTTTTTTTTTTTCAAATTCTTCCCATTGCTGTCAATGGGCGAACGCCAATGTCGCCTGAAAAAAAGGGTCCGGGACTTTTTTTCAGGCGACAGGCGTACGGCGTCTGAGATGTGAACCATCTCCATAGACAGCAATGGGAATTTCCCCCTCTAGCGGCACAAGCGTCTGGCGTCGGGCGTTTTGTCGCCTAGATGTGAATGGAGACTTCAGGTTTACCATCTAATATGAGGTCAAACCTTAAGAGAAAAACCTGCAGGAAAACTGATGGTGTGTATGGGGCTTTACAATGTTTCTCTTTATCTCTGCCTAAGACAGCTGTCAGCAGTGAGCAGAGAACTCTGCACTGAATCGGAAAAATGCTGTGTTAAGATCACTAGAGGGAACAAATCGTGATCTTGATTCTTTAAAAGGGGTTGTAAAGGTTCGTCTTTTATTTTCTAAATAGGTTCCTTTAAGCTAGTGCATTGTTCCTTCGATTTCTCTTCTAAATATTTTTTTTCTTTGTTTGAATTTCTCACTTCCTGTTTGTCCTCAGTAAGCTTTCCACCATCATCCGAGCTGTGGAAACTCATTTAGAACAGCTTGCTGAACACCTTACTGAGGAGGAAGAGGAAGTGAGAAATTCAGACAAAGGAAAAAAAAAATTTAGAAGGCAAATTTAAAGTGGAGGTTCACTCCAAAAAAATTTTTTTAACATTACATTCAGCCGAGTTGTCCTAATGACAATCGGCTGTGTTTTTTTTTCCCGTACATACCGTATTTTCACCGCCACTTCCGGGTATGTCTTCTGCGGGACTGGGCGTTCCTATCTGACAGGCTTCCGACCGTCCCATACTGCGCGTCACGAGTTGTCGAAAGAAGCCGAACATCGGTGCGCAGGTGCCATATAGAGCCGCACCGACGTTCGGCTTCTTTCGGCAACTCGTGACGCTCTGTATGCGACGTTTGGAAGCCTGTCAATCATATAGGAACGCCCAGTCCCGCAGAAGACATACCCGGAAGCGGCGGTGAAAATACGGTATGTACGAAAAAAGAAAAAAAAAAACAGCCGATTGTCATTAGGACAACTCGGCTGAATGTAATGTTAAAAATGTATTTTTGGGTGAACCCCCGCTTTAAGGAAAAGGTAAGTGAACCAACAATGCACAAGCTTAAAGTAACCTATTTAGAAAATAAAAAACGAACCTTTACAACCCCTTTTAACTAATGGAGCCCTGGCATACCATGCTTGACCTTTAGAGTTCTGCGCCACAGCTGAGGTGACATCAACGCGGCTCTGGCCACTCATACAGCCGGAACCCGAAAGGAAGTCTGGGTGATGGTGGAAGTCCTGTCAGTGGTGACCACATGCCACTGGAGGGTTTAGTTCTAAGGCAAGTAGTTTATAATGTGCTAGTATGCAATGTATACTAACACATTATGCAATTGCAGGTTTTTTTTTGTTTTTTCTAATGCTTTAAAATGTGAAGCACCAGGTTTTGCAACTCTTCTTGATAAGTAGTACTGTTTGACCAAAAAGTATGAGTAGGCAATATATTTTCAGCATTGCTCACTCCACCCCGATACAGTGATAATTAATAGTGCAGTGGTGAGTAATTCATAATTATAAATAGCACTTCAGGGAAGAAACTTAGGCAACTCTGAGAATGTTTTTGTATAATGTAGATGGATTAGAATCTTGTTTGGTTTTTAATGTGGTCTGGGGCTCTGTAACAGACATTTTCTCTCACTTGGGCTGACAACATTTACTAAACAGGAAGTACAGGAACATTTTTGAACAGGGACAAACGGGATGTGAGGAGAAATCTCTCAAGCCCTGGATAGCTGTAAAAACCTAGGCTGTAAGCCTTCCTAACTTCAAAACTAAGAAACATGTTTTGACATGACATACAGTGTCTTGGAAAAAGTATTCATCTCCTTGAAATTTTTTTACATTTTTGTCATATTGCAGCCAAAAACGTAAATGCATTTGTAGCCCCCTTTACCCCTAACTAAGATCTAGTGGAACCAATTGCATTCGGAAGTCATCTAATAGTAAATGGAGTCCACCTGTGTGTAATTTTTATTTCAGTATAAATACAGCTGTTCTGTAAAGCCCTCAGAGGTTTGTTGGCGATTGTTCCACATAGTTATTGTGAAGTGGAAGGAGAATGATAAATGTTTTAAATTTTTTTACAAATGAATATCTGAAAAGTGTGGCGTGTATTTGTATTGGTCTTGGTCTCTCTAGAACTACCTTTTAGTGCAATTACAGCTGCAAGTCTTTTTGGGGATGTCTCTACCAGCTTTGCACATCTGGAGAATGACATTTTTGCCCATTCTTCTTTGCAAAATAGCTCAAGCTCTGTCAAATTGGATGGAGAGCATCTGTGAACAGCAATATTGAGTGATATGTTTTTTGATTGCTCAAACAAATATATCATGAAAAGTTCAAAACGGCTCCAGAAATCTTTTTAACCACTTGACCACGAAAACCCCCTTAATCACCAGACCAATTTTCAGCTTACGGTGCTCTCACAATTTGAATGACAATTACTCAGTCATACAACATTGTACCCATCTGAAATTTTTGTCCTTTTTTTTTCACACAAATAGAGCTTTCTTTTGGTGGTATTTGATCACCTCTGCGGTTTTTATTTTTTGCGCTATAAAAGAAAAAAGCCTGAAAATTCTGTAAAAAATAAAATAAAAAATCTAGTTTCTGTCATATTAGCAGGTTATTTCTCACACACAGCATATGCATACTACAAATTACACCCCAAAACACATTCTGCTATTCCTCCCGAGTATGGCGATACCACACATGTGAGACTTTTACACAGCGTGGCCACATACAGAGGCCCAACATGCAGGGAGCACCATCAGGCGTTCTGGAGCACCCAGGCCAATTCTGACATTTCTCTCCTACATGGAAAAATCATCATTTATTTGCTAAAAAATTACATAAAACCCCAAAACATTATATATATGCTTTTTTTTCAAAGACCCTAGAGAATACAATGGCGGTTGTTACAACTTTTTATCTTGCACGGTATTTTCGCAGCAATTTTTTGAACGCGTGTTTTAAAAAAAAAAAACAATTTTGTGCTTAAAAAAACCCAAAACAGTAAAGTTAGCCCAATGTTTTTGCATACTATGAAAGATGAAGTTACGCTGAGTAAATAGATACCTAACATGTCACCCTTCAAAATTGCACACGCTAGTGGAATTGCGCCAAACTTCGCTACTTAAAAATCCCCATAGGCAACGTATTGCAGCAGTATGGGGGTATTGCAGCAGTATGGGGGGTATTGCAGAGTATTGTGCAGGGATGGATGGCTGGATCTGTGACTGCAATTGTCACAGATCCAGCCACAGTGCTGCTGCTGCTGCCACCCGCTCCCCCCCCCCCCTCTCTCACACTGTACCAAACGGTATAGAGAGGAGAGGGAGGAACCGGCGTCATTACATGACGCCGGTTTGTTTACAAGTGATCGCGCTGACATTTGACGGCGCGATCACGTGGTAAGGAGCCACTTCCATTGGCTCCTTACCGCAATCCTTGTTGCTGCGGGTCCCGTGGACCCTGCGAGCGCCGGTGATCGAGTGTGCGGATCTAATGTGCGCGCCCGCTTGGGCGCGCGGGTCTGATTCTCTGGGAGGACGTATATTGATGCCCTCCCAGAGTAAGGGAACCGCCTTGTAGCCGTATATCGGCTATAGGGCGGTTACTAAGTGGTTAAATAGTTCCGCTCCAACACCATGTGAAAGATAAAATCCGTGTTCCAAATAATATTCGTGACATTTCACCAAAAGTGACAACAAAATGCTCTCACCAGATGGCTCTGGACAGCAAGTGACCATAAGACATGAAGTAACTCCTGGAAACCATTCAACGATCTCCTTCCAATCAATCGTTCACATGTGTGGTGAACTTGATCAAATGAACCCGGGACCAACCAGATCAAATCCTTAGGCCCTGTACACACGGTCGGACAAAACCGATGAAAACGGACTGAAGTTCAGTTTCATCGGTCCAAACCGACCGTGTGTGGACCCCATCGGTCCGTTATCCTTTGGTCGAAAAATTTAGAACTTTCTTTAAAATTTAACCGATGGACGCCTAACCGATCGGTCAAAACCGACGGTTAGAACGCAAAAGCATTGGTTCAAAACCCGCGCAAGCTCAGAATTAAGCATTGAACTTCATTTTTCTCAGCACGTCGTTGTGTTTTACTTCACCGCGTTGGACTCCATCGGTTTTTTAACTAATGGTGTGTACACAAATCAGACCATCAGTCTGCTTCAGCGGTGAACCGATGAAAACGGTCCGTCGGACCATTCTCATTAGATGGACCGACCGTGGGTACGCGGCCTCAGTGTCTTTCCTTCGCTCCAATCTCCTACATCTGTAAATCAAGCTCCGTCAAAAAGAGCCAGAGGCAGATATAGTGTCATCATCATGCCCTGTATCGTTCTCTGGCTTCCTAGGTCCTCCGGCTCCCCTGTGAGCTCCTTGCTCTCTCCGGGTCCCCCTTCAGCTCCCTGTGTGCTCCTTGCTCCTTTGGTCCACCTCTGTCTTGTATCTGTCGGGATGAAGAGCGGAGGAAGGGGCTGGTAAATGTGTATTTTACTAGCTCCTTCCCTTTCTTAATGAACAGAGTCAAAGATCGCTGACTGTCCATTTATAACTGAGCAACGTAACCTGTGTTTTATGATGCTTCAGTTTATAAATGAACAGGAGCCTCTGTCTCCTGTTCGTTCTTCTTCTTCAGTGCAGCTGAGGCTGTAGAGAAAGGGCCTGGGGAATCTGTGTCCTCAGTTCCTTTCCCTGTCTCAAAAGGGAGATGTCAGGGGTTTACTGAAATAATCAGCGAAGGTACTTGGTGCAAAGTACAGTAGCCATAACAAGCAAACATACATTTATTTAATTCTGGTTCTGTTAAGTACTGCAGTGTATCACTTTTTTTTACTTACTAATCCCATTGGGTAGAGGTTGTTCACTTAAAGTGAATAATCCCTTTGGAAAGTGAATGTTCACCTAACTTAAAAGTAAACACAAATTCACCTTATTCACTAGTCCTGTGAGGAAAATTTAAGTTGTTGTAAACCTTAGACATGAAATATGAACAAAACATATTCCTCTATAGTGTGTACTTAAAGTGGAGCTTCCATCCCCAAATTTTTTTTCATTATTGTGCTCATTAGACCTAAAAAAGTAAAAAAAAAAAAAAAAATTTTTTTACTCATCTGGAAATGCCTGTTGCTATGCGGTCCCACGAAATCTGCCTTTGAAATCACCTAGGATTCTGACATCCTCTCCCTCTAATGCTCCTGGGAAATGTGTGTCATTTCCCAGGATGCAGTGCGCTGTCCAATTATCACTTCCCATCCAAGACTTCCAGGAAGTAAGTGCTTGTAGGCTTCACAATGCCCACAAGCAAAATGACAACGGTGTAGACATTTGTAGACAACGGTTTTATAAACAATCTTTTTTTGAATATCTATGCGGATCGGCGGCGGATTGTAAAATAGTAAGTGACCGGATTTATATTATAAAAACGCAGGATGAAAGGACATACATTTAACCACTTGCTTACTAGGCACATATACCCCCTTCCTGACCAGAGGACTTTTTGCGATTCGGCACTGCGTCGCTTTAACTGACAATTGCGCGGTCGTGCGACGTGGCTCCCAAACAAAATTGACGTCCTTTTTTTCCCACAAATAGAGCTTTCTTTTGGTGGTATTTAATCACCTCTGCGGTTTTTATTTTTGCGCTATAAACAAAAATAGAGCGACAATTTAAAAAAAAAATAATAATATTTTTTACTTGTTGCTGTAATAAATAGCTAAAATTTTTTTAATTTTTTTTTTCTCAGTCTAGGCGTATACGTATTCTACATTTTTGGTAAAAAAAAAAATGTTATTTTTATTTTTTACTAGTAATGGCGGCGATCTGCGATTTTTATCAGTACTGCGACATTATGGCGGACACAACGGACACTTTTGACACATTTTTTTGGCACCATTCACATTTATACTGCTATAAATATGCACTAATTACTGTATAAATGTGACTGGCATTGAAGGGGTTAACACTAGGGAGTGAGGAATGGGTTAAATGTGTACCCTATATAGTGTTACTAACTGTGGGGGAAGGGGGGTGACTGGGGGAGGTGACCGATCTGTGTCCCTATGTACAAGAGACACAGATCGGTCTCCTCCTCTCCCTGACAGGACATGGATCTGTGTGTTTACACACACAGATCCATGTCCTTCTCTCTGTAACCGCCGATCGCAGGAGCCTGACGGACATCGCGGCCGCCAGGCACGCGCATCGGCATCCCAGTGATTTAAAAAAAACACGGCCTCCCAGAGATTTAGAGCCACCCCGCGGCCGTATAAAGTCGTACGGCCGTCGGAAAGTGGTTAAAAAATGCTAAATGCTAAACGGCACCGCATAATAGCTGATTATGAAATACTTACCTTACCAATCAGCGGCGCATTGCGAGGGGAATATCTCCTAAACCGTACAGGTTTAGGATATATTCTTTATACCTACAGGTAAGCCTTATTATAGGCTTACCTGTAGGTAAAAGTGAAATATAAGGGTTTACAACCACTTTAAGTTAACTCTTAAGGAGGACAGTGCCACCCGCTGACAGTTATTCTGTATTACACCTATAGTACCTAATTGAAGTTTAAAATACAATGTTAAAGCAGCATTTTTTTTTATTTTTTTTTTGCATTGACTCATTCCCAACTTGCAAAATAGTGACCCCAATGAATGTTTTTGCCATCTGTAAAGGGGCATTCTTCCCACCGACCACCAATGTAATGGGCATTCTTCCCACCGACCACCAATGTAATGGGCATTCTTCCCACCGACCACCAATGTAATGGGCATTCTTCCCACCGACCACCAATGTAATGGGCATTCTTCCCACCGACCACCAATGTAATGGGCATTCTTCCCACCGACCACCAATGTAATGGGCATTCTTCCCACCGACCACCAATGTAATGGGCATTCTTCCCACCGACCACCAATGTAATGGGCATTCTTCCCACCGACCACCAATGTAATGGGCATTCTTCCCACCGACCACCAATGTAATGGGCATTCTTCCCACCGACCACCAATGTAATGGGCATTCTTCCCACCGACCACCAATGTAATGGGCATTCTTCCCACCGACCACCAATGTAAGGGGCATTCTTCCCACCGACCACCAATGTAAGGGGCATTCTTCCCACCGACCACCAATGTAAGGGGCATTCTTCCCACCGACCACCAATGTAAGGGGCATTCTTTTCACTGATCATCACCAATGTAAGGAACATTCTTCCTACTGACCACCAATTATGTAAGGGACATTCTTCTCACTGTCACATGATATTTTAAAAAAGTATCGGTATTCGGTATCGGCGAGTACACGAAAAAAAGTATCAGTACTTGTACTCGGTCCTAAAAAAGTGGCATCGGGAATATATATATATATATATATATATATATATATATATATATATATATATATATATATATATATATATATATATATATATATATATATATATATATATATATATATATAATTATACAGGTGTGAGGGGGGCTGGCATATATACAGAATTTGGGGGAGCTGCTGAGTGCGTACAGGTGAGGTGGCCGGTGTGTGTGGATTCGCTGGGATGGCCCGTGGGCCCTTACATGGGCCTTATTAATTTTAAATGAATATTTTGTAACCTAGTTTTTATGAATACGTAGTCATTTCTTTGTACTCCTATCAGTGCTCATCAGTGACCATCATACCTGAGCGTATCTGTCCGGCCCGCGTAACGTATCTCTGATCGCCGCTCTAACTTTGGGCCTGAGTTCTTTATTCAGAAAGAACTTGCGCCCTTAGTTACGGCGGTGTAACGTATGTGTTGCGGCGTAAGGCCGCGTAGTTCAAATGGGGATGTATGGGGCGTGTTTTATTTAAATTTGTCTTGACCCCCTCGTTTTTTACGGTTTTTTTTTGGAATGGCGCATGCGCCGTCCATAAAATTTCCCAGTGTGCATTGCTCTAAATGACATCGCAAGGACGTCATTGATTTCGACGTGAACGTAAATTGCGTCCAGCCGTATTTGTGAACGACTTACGCAAACGACGTAAAAAATTCAAAACTCTGCGCGGGAACGACGGCCATACTTAACATTAGCTACGCCTCATATAGCAGGGGTAACTATACGCCGGAAAAAGCCGAACGCAAACAACGTAAAAAGAAAGCGCCGGGCGGTCGTTCGTTTCTGAATCGGCGTAAATCCTAATTTGCATATTCCTCGCGTAAAACATACGGAAGCGCCACCAACGGCCAGCCTGAAATTGCAGCCTAAGATCCGACAGTGTAAGACACTTACACCTGGCGGATCTTGGGGATATCTATGCGTAACTGATTCTATGAATCAGTCGCATAGATACGACCGAGCGCAATCAGAGATACAACGGCGTATCAGAAGATACGCCGTCATATCTCTTTCTGAATCTGGCCCACTGTCTGTATTTCACACATCCAACCGTTACTAATCCTGCAGGTACTGTAAGTAAGTGGTTAACAATGTGAAATAAATTTTACGTTTGTTTTGCCAACAAATTGGGAACTATGCAGAAAGAAAAATATAATGAAAAATCTATAGGACGGTTATTGATTTTGGCAGAATATTTATTAATTGCAGAATATTCAATATATCAGTATTTTAGAGATCACAAATGAACACAAGTTAAGATCAAAATGACATAATTACCCATTCCAAAATGGCTACTGTTTCAAATGAATGGTTATCGGAGGTAGAATGGTTTCAGGGATCTTCATGAATGTAAAAGATATGTATTGATGCATGTGTATGTCAGGGTGTAAGTGTCAGTCTGTCTGGGAGTGTGTGTATCTCCCAGTGTCCCCCCCCCCCCCCCCCCGTCCTAATTTTTCTTGTCCTAAATACTATTTCAGACAATGAGATCATAAAATTATAATAAGCTCTGCTTATTATAAGTCTTGTTCCTTATTCATTGGTAGGCAAGACTTAAAGGGTCACTAAAGGGAAAAAAAATTTTTTGCTGAAATGACTGTTTACAGGGTATAGAGACATAATAGTTAACTGATTCCTTTTAAAAATGATTACAAATAGATAAAAAACAATCATATAATGCAGGGCTCGACAAATCCCGGGCGCCATGGCGACTAGAAATAGGTTTTTTTTGTGAGCTGGCGCCATCTGGTGGTGAGCCGTTGGTATTACAAGTTATTACCACCAGATGTGTAAGCTGGCGCCATCTGGTGGTGGCCGTTGGTATTACAAGTTAAGCATTACAAGTTAAACAGCAATTCTAATGTAATTTTTCACTATTTTCACTGCCATCTTCTTCCCTCTAATTAGAACCCCCAAACATTATATATATTTTTTATCCTAACACCCTAGAGAATAAAATGGCGATCTTTGCAATACTTTCTGTCACGCCGTATTTGCGCAGCGGTCTTGCAAGCGCACTTTTTTGGGAAAAAATTACACTTTTTTTAATTAAAAAATATGACAACAGTAAAGTTATCCCCATTTTTTTTAATACTATGAAAGATAATGTTACGCTGAGTAAATTGATACCCAACATGTCATGCTTCAAAATTACGTCCGCTCGTGGAATGGCGAAAAACTTTTACCCTTTAAAATCTCCATAGGCGACGTTTAAAAAATTCTACAGGTTGCATGTTTTGAGTTACAGAGGAGGTCGAGAATTATTGCTCTCGCTCTACCAATCGCGGCGATACCTCACATGTGTGGTTTGAACACCGTTTACATATGCGGTCGCTGCTCATGTATGTGTTCGCTTCTGCGCGCAAGCTCGTCGGGACGGGGCGCGTTTTCTGGCTCCTAACTTTTTTAGCTGGCTCCTAGATTCCAAGCAAATTTGTCAACCCCTGAATGTACCTACAGTTTAGTTTCGATTTTGCTGTTGTTTCCTGGTTCTCTGATGTACAGAGCCAGAGAGCCAATAGAGAGCAGTGAAGGTTTTGCAAAACGAAACTGGATTGGTGCTGAGGGGTTTTAGACACACCTCCTTGATTAGACACCACAGTGAGAAATCTCCCAGTACTGTGGTGATCAGGAAACAGACAACCAGGAAGTGTCCAGAACAGAGAGCAATTACAGCAACATCAAAGCAAAAACGAACAATGAGGACATGAAACCAGGACTGCAGTAAGGTAAAGGAAGCTATTTAGCTAAAAAAATTATTCCTTTAGTGACCCTTTAATCATTTACTCACCAGGAGCCCAATGATTTTCAGGTAATATCACCTTCAACCACCAGGTGTCTCACATGTCTTTTTGAGTTTCTCTTCTAATTAATATATTTTATTTTTCATAATGTGTATTATTTTATATAATGGTGAGAATAATATATATCTTTTAGTATTCTGGTAACTGGTATCCTATAAAATACGCTCCAGTATGATTTTTGATTCGTTGACAGAACATAAAATGTTTTTTTTTTTTTTTTTTTTTTTTTTGTGTGTGTATATATATATATATATATATATATATATATATATATATATATATATATATATATATATATATATATATATATATATATATATATATATATATATAAATGTCTTTTTATACTGGTTGTTTAGGAATGACACAGGTTATATATATCAATCAATATTACACAAAATGATTATCTATATGGATAAATGGATGATTCTGATATATCTGATGGGTATGCGTTTAATCTGAATATAGCCTACAGTCTTATATAGTTATAATCATAATTGGGTGTATTTCATAATACTAATTAGCTTTTCAAAACATTTCTACTTATAAAATCACTACTTTCATATATATATTTTCTTTATAACAAAGTTTTTAGATCATCAGATATTAAAATTATAATTATCTTTTGTGACCTACAAATATCATAGATAATTTAAATGTCTTATAATAACATGTAGGTATTTTTAAAATGTATTCTGACTTGCATAACTTTAAATCTTTCACACCATGTGTTTGAGATGGACTTTGAGCAGTCCAATGGATGTTTAAATGACTTTGCTTGTCCAAACAGTCTTTACTTGAGCACAGTGTATTTTTCTAGATAAAGAGTATTTCCATGTGATAAATGCTTAGTTGGCTATCTGTGAAAAATATTCCCTATGGCAGGTTTCAGAAGCTACCATTGTTTCCGGCAGTTTTGGTTTCACCACCTGCTTGTAAAAAGCCTCTAATATTTGATGCAAGATAACTCGTACAAACATGAGCTCACAACTTTTTCTCTGAATGATTTCCAAAAGAGCAACAGCCCAATGATTGTGAGATCATGGTTCATCTGTTTTTTGAGGCCTAATCGAACCTCACATTTTTGCCAGTAAATTATAAGAATTTATTATTTCTTCACAACCCACAACAGTTTAACCACTTGAGCCCCGCGCTATTGACAAAAGACGTCAACAGCGCGGTTCTCAGGTGCCAAGTGGACGTCTTTGGACGTCATTTGGAATGCATTACCCGCGCGCGCCACTGGGAGGCACGCGGCGGGTAACCACTGTGCCGCCGCATCGCTGGGGACCCGATGCGTGTACCTGGCGGGCGCGATTTCCGCCGGGTACACGCGATCGTCGGGAACACAGCCGGTAACAGCAGGGACGTGGAGCTCTGTGTGTAAACACAGAGCTCCACGTGCTGTTAGAGGAGAGGAGACCGATCTGTGTCTCTTGTACATAGAGACACAGCATCGGTCACCTCCCCCAGTCACCCCCCTCCCCCACACAGTTAGAACACACCCAGGCTACACAGTTAACCCCTCCCTCACCCCCTAGTGTTAACCCCTTCCTTGCCAGTCACATTTATACAGTAATTAGTGCATTTTATAGCACTGATCGCTGTATAAATTTGTGTCAAATTTGTCAAATTTGTGTCAAAAGTGTCCGATACGTCCGTCGCAATATTGCAGTCCCAATAAAAATCGCAGATCGCCGCCATTACTAGTAAAAAAAAAATAATGAAAAAAAATCATAATTCTGTTCCCCATTTTGTAGGCGCTATAACTTTTGCGCAAACCAGTCGCTTATTGCGATTTTTTTTTTTATTTTATTTTTTTTACAAAAATACGTCGAAAAATACGTATCGGCGTTAACTGAGAATTTTTTATTAAAAAAAAAAAAAAAAAAGGGAGGTTTATTATAGCAACAAGTAAAAAAAATATATATATTTTTTAAATTGTCGCTCTTTTTTTGTTTATAGCGCAAAAAATAAAAACCGCAGAGGTGATCAAATACCACCAAAATAAAGCTCTATTTGTGGGGAAAAAAGGACGTCGATTTTGTTTGGGAGCCACGTCGCACGACCGCGCAAATGTCAGTTAAAGCGACGCAGTGCCGGAAGCTGAAATTTCGCCTGGGAACGAAGGGGGTTTATGTGCCCAGTAAGCAAGTGGTTAATGGCTAACTTCAGTCTCTGGAAT
The DNA here is from genome assembly GCF_905171775.1 of Rana temporaria. Classification (NCBI taxonomy): domain Eukaryota; kingdom Metazoa; phylum Chordata; class Amphibia; order Anura; family Ranidae; genus Rana; species Rana temporaria. The sequence continues at coordinate 385,256,375 of NC_053490.1, forward strand.
AATATCCTAGCACACAAACTACCCAAGTAGCCATGCCTATTGTTACTTGGCTAATAACAAATCTATGAATCAGTTAGTTTGAAATAGGACATGAAATGGAAAGTTCAAAGATTTAACTTCAACATTTTATGTTCATTTTGCAAAAAGGGAGAAAATTTGCTTTGTTTAATTTTGACTACCAAGTAGAGCTGGACGATTTTTGGCCCCAAAAAAATCTGCGATTATTTATAAAAAAAAAAAAAAAAAAAACTTGATTCACGATTCGAATCAAGTTTATTTTTTTTCTGGTGGACACCGCGCCGGTCCTAAGGAGTTGCGGGCAGGAGTTTTTAGGCGAAGCCGCGGCCTTGGCCTAGTCCACCGCGATCCTGGGAAAAGTCCGCAGACTAGGCCGAAGCCGTGGCCTCGCCTAAAAAAATCCTGCACGCAGCGATCCTGGGAAAAGGCTGAGGACTTGGCCGAGAACTCGCCTGGGCTTTGGCCCAGTCCGCGGCGTCCGGCCTCGCTGCCTTTTCCCAGGATCAAGACGAGCAGCAGGCGGGATTTTTTAGGCGAGGCTTCGGCCTAGTCCGCGGAGCGCCGATCCTATGAAGAAAAAAAAAAAAAAAAAGTACCAAGCCATATTAAAAAAAACATGAAAAGGAAAATATAATGGTTTTGAATCAAATGCATTAAACACATGTATTTTTAAAGTAGTAGTAAACCGTGGCTTTCAAAAAGGAAAACAAAATCCCCTGCAAGGCAATGACATAATGTGCTAGTATGCATCACATAATGGCACATTATGAAATACTTACCTTAGAACAAAGCCCTCCAGCGGTGCGCTGTCAATGCCGACAGGGCTTCCATCTTCCCATGGTCTTCCTTCTGGGTTCAAGGGCTCCATGAGTGGCTGGGGCCACAATGATGTCACTTTTTGCTATAGCACGGAGCTCTGAAGGCACGGTATGCCAGACCTTCAGAGTGCATGTGCTGGTGACGTTACTGGCTGCATCCAGTGTGAATATCTTCTAAACACCACAAGTTTAGGAGATATTCACTGCAACTACAGGTAAGCCTTATTATAGGATCAAAACATTTATTAACTGTCACTTTAATTACTACTTGTATACAGTAGTTGCATAGTTATTTATGTCAATACCATTTCCTATATCCCTTTTATATTGCATCAGCTAAGGTGCCCATCTAAGCGTTTTTTATTTATTTTTTGTTTGTTTTTTAATTATCAACACTCCCTGCTGACGCCACCAACTGTGGAACAGATTTCTACACCCTTACTCACTGAGTGGCCACATGTTTTTTCCCAATGCAAGAATATCTATCTATCTATCTATCTATCTATCTATCTCTATCTCTCTCCCTCTCCCTCATCACAGAGGCTGCAAAAAAATATTCTTTAGGTAACATTTTTTTAATAAATGGAAAATCATTTGTGCATAGTTAAATGGTTTTTAAATAATTGCAATAGAAATACATGTATCTAGAATGTAAACAAAAACGTATATCTTAGCCTTGTGTCGCCAACTGGTCTCCAGTATATTTTAAGTTTCATATCTAGTATTATTCTTAGTGCTGAACTCACTCTAATTTCCCCTTCCTATAATTTGGCAGGCTTCCTGTTTGTGTGGCACAGCACCATGCCTCCTTTGTGGATGTTGTCCATCTTCCAAGAACTCCACTATAACACGGCTGACATTCTCCATCTTTCTGCTTCTTGGAACTTTAGTAGCTTGCATTATGATCATACCAGGGGTGGAAAATGGACTGAAGAAGGTATGTGGCTATATATTTTTCGTTTTTTTTTTTTTTTTTTTTTTTCTGTGTGTCTGTTTTTTTTGTTTTTTATGTACATTTGTACTTGGGAATGTAACTAAATCTAACCTAAAAATAGTATACCTCTGATACATTTGCCATGATTTAACTTTGTGGCAAGTGGATGGTCGAATTTTAGATTGATGCATGGTTAACTTTGATAAAATATGCTAAGATGTAAATTGTACTTAAATACCACAATATGTAATTTGCTCTGTATTGGACATGATCCAGACTAATCTGGAAAACCATGTTTACCTTGTACTCTAGCCCACATACTGTAGATAAGCCTAAGGCTCCTTTCACACGTGCGGACTGTATGTCCGCTTTTTCATCCATCTGTTTGCGGATGAAAACGGGACATACATTGGTACCTATGAGATTGCGGGTGTCTGTGGATGAACATCCGCCGACACCCAATCTCGTCCGCCTCCGCAGTGATCCGATTCTGCAGACGGAAGAAAACCCTATTTTCCCTTCCCGTCTTTCAGGACAGCCCACAATTGAGAGATACTCCTCCTCTTCCTCTAGGAAACACTGCGCCAGCCCATAAATTTCTCACTCCCCCTGCCAGACCTCAGTATTAGTGTTTCCTCCGGTGGGGAGACGCTGTGCATGGGAACCTAGGCCAATTCAGGCAGAGGACTGAGGCCATTCTTTTTACCTTAAAGGAAGCAGAGGCTTTTCAGGTGAATCCTGGTGCGGTGCAGGCCCACCATTAGCCACCCCATCCACGCCGAGCGCGGCTGCTGGTTGTGGGGGACCCCTATCCCGTCCAGTGGGGCGCAGCGAGGGAGACATCAAGGCTCGCCCTGTACTACAGGCCGCAAAATTTTTTGAACCGAGCGGGCTGGACGGCGGGTGACGTCATTTCCGGCGTAGAGCGGATGTCTCCCCTTTGAACCGCGACTTCCGGTTCCGGGTCGCGGTGCTGATAGGAGGTCCGGGCGGACGCTGGAGGGAGTCGGATCTCGCACAGGCGAAGAGAAGCTCTCAGCAAGCAGCCACCTGCGGTCATGTCGGCAGCATCTCCAGAGCCAGCCCTGACAACTGACGCTACCTCCAGCGAGCCTAAGGTAAGAGTACCCTGGGGAGGGGCGCTCTCTAGCTTAGGTTTGCCTCTCCATGTAGGGTTCAATGCATGGGGAGGCAAGCCCCCTGGGTGGCCAGGGGAGGGGGAGTCCTTAGTCCCAGGGTTTATAGGGGGCTAGGTGCACTCCCAGGGTTGTAACCAAATTTATGATTTTTTAAAACTGTTGTTTTCTGCCCTTTTCTGTGTTTCAGAAGGCCATTGAAAAAACGGGTGGTGGAAGGCATAGCTCAAAGAGGAAGTGTGCCTCCTGTAGGGATGTCCTTCCAGATTCATGGACTAAGGTCCTGTGTAGGGATTGCATTCAATCCTTAGTCAGGGAAAATGAATTAGAACAGGAGTCAGGACTTGCAGCCTCTGTTAAAGAGCTGTCATCCACTTTCTCCTCATTTAAATCTCTGTTTGAGAGGTTACAGCCTCTGGCTGTCCCCACCCAGGTTACAACCCAGCCACAGGCTCAGGGTCCTGCTCCTGTCATACCCATTGCAGCAGTTATGGCAGACGTTTCCGCAGGCCCTTCCCAAGAGGAACCGGTTCTTCCGGATAGTGCCACCTCTGATTCTCAAGAGGGGTCAGATGGACAGGACCAGGACGGGGAGTCCAGGAAGCCCTCTAGGTACAAATTGTCGCTGGATGAGGTAGAGGACCTCTTAGGGGCAGTTTACACAACCCTTGGTATCCAAACCGACAAGAAACCTCTTACCCTCCATGATCGAATGTACAGAGGTCTGGAGGAGCAAGAGAAAAGAACATGAAATACTGGTAGAGACCATTAAGAAGGAGTGGCAGGATCCTGAAAGGAAACCCTTTTTTTCCAGATCCCTAAAGAGGAGATTCCCCTTCTCAGAGGATCCTTCGTCTGTTTGGAACAAAAGCCCCAAATTAGACGCCGCCTTCTCCCAAGTGTCCAGGAACACGGATTTAGCGTTTGAGGACATGGGGGTTTTGTCCGATGTTATGGACAAAAGAATGGATTCCCTATTAAAGAAATGTTGGGACTCTACTATCGGGAATCTTAAACCAGAACTTGCCGTCACGGTAATGGCCCGCAATCTGGAACATTGGCTCTCTAAAATTCAGGAGCACATTGAAGCTGGTACGGATAAGGAAACTATTTTAGCTTCCTTCCCTACTATCCTGCAAGGAGTCGCTTATATAGCGGATGCCTCAGCGGAGTCAGTCCACATGTCAGCCAGATCGGCTGCTCTGGCTAACTCGGCCAGAAGGGCCCTCTGGCTCAAGACTTGGACTGGCGACAGCGCCTCTAAATCCAAGTTGTGTGGTATTCCCTTCACAGGTGACCTGCTTTTTGGCCCAGGCCTTGAAGCAGTACTAGACCGCACGGCGGACAAAAAGAAGGCCTTTCCTCCTAAAAGAAAAGTTGCAGTACAGGCAGGAAGGGGGTTTCGTCCGCAAAAACAGAGAGGGGCCAAACCGGCAGGCCAAAAGAGGGTTTGGACCCCCAAGGGCAGAGGCAGAGGTGGAGCGATTTTTCACCCTCCTGTCCAGCCCCCTAAGAACCCATGACTCTCTAGTCAGGGTGGGAGGAAGACTGGGGACCTTTCTCCCACAATGGGAATCAATTTCACCAAACCAGTTTGTCCTGGCGGTCATAAGAGGGGGATACCGACTGGAATTTTCATCGCCTCCCCCCCAGAGATACTTAGTCACCCATCTACCCAGGGACAAGGAGAAATCCGAAGCCTTGTTGGGAGCTCTAAGGGAGCTAGAGGATCAGAGTGTCATACTCAGAGTTCCAAGGGCAGAGGAAGGAAGGGGGTTTTATTCACATATCTTTGTGGTAAAAAAGCCCTCAGGGAAATACAGGTTAATCCTAAACCTAAAACCTCTGAACAGATCCATTTCATACAGGAAGTTCCGCATGGAATCGATTTACACAGTCAGAGCCCTCCTTCCCCTCAATTGTTTCATGGTATCTCTGGACCTCAGAGACGCATACTTGCACGTTCCGATCGCAGAGAGTTCTCAGAAATATCTGCGATTGGCCGTGGACCTAGAGGGAACGATTGTACACCTCCAGTTCCAGGCTCTGCCATTCGGGCTATCCTCCTCGCCCCGGATTTTTACCAAGATCCTGGCAGAACCCATAGCGTTTCTGCGGCTTCAGGGAGTATCCATCATAGCTTATCTGGACGACCTGCTTCTTTTCGCAGCCTCACCAGAGCAGCTATCCAGGGACCTGGAAGTGACCAAGAAGGTTCTAACGGACCTAGGGTGGTTGCTGAACCTAGAAAAGTCCAGTTTAAATCCGTCACAACGGATCACTTACCTGGGGTACCTGCTGGATTCTACTCTCTCAAGAGTGTTCCTCCCGGTAGAGAAAGTCAAGAAGTTGGACAGAGCAGTGGCTTCCCTCCAAAACAATCAACAGGTGTCACTAAGGTCCCTGATGTCAACGCTAGGTCTGTTGACATCTGCCCTCCCAGCCGTGCAGTGGGCAGGTCTTCACTTTCGCCCACTGCAGGCCTTCCTACTAAGGGTCTGGGATCACAGCCTAGAAGCCCTAGACTCCTTGGTTCAGGTACCACTTCAGGTAAAAAGATCCCTCTGGTGGTGGAGGAAGGCCACCAACGTAACCCAAGGACGTTTGTGGATTATCCCGGTGTCTCGGGTGGTAACCACAGACGCAAGCGGCAAGGGCTGGGGAGCACACCTGGGATCCCTTCCAGCGCAGGGTACCTGGGGTCTCCAGGATCTGAAAAGATCTTCCAATTGGAAGGAGCTGAGGGCAGTGGGCCTAGCCCTCAGGTTCTTTCAGGAAGAACTCCAGGGGCACCACATTCAGGTGAGGTCGGACAATTCATCGGCCGTAGCCTACTTAAACAAGCAGGGCGGCACGAGAAGCGAAAGTTTGTCGGCCCTGGCAGCAGAGATTCTGGGCTGGGCCGAGATCCACACCCTCTCCCTTTCAGCGGTCTTTCTGAGGGGGGAAAGAAACGTGACAGCAGACTTCCTCAGTCGAAGGCAGCTGAGGGAGGGCGAGTGGACCCTCAACCAGGAGGTCTTTCATCTCTTGAACAAGAGATGGGGAACTCTGGAGGTGGACCTCTTCGCCTCAAGAGAAAATGCGAGGACCCCCTGTTTCTTCTCCCTGAACAGGGGAGAAGGAGCAAGGGGGGTGGATGCCCTATCCCAAAGCTGGAAGTTCGGAAGATGCTATGCATTCCCACCTCCGGTACTTCTGCCAGCAGTTCTGAGAAAATTCCAATCAGAGCACACCTCTCTAGTCCTGGTAGCTCCTTATTGGCCCAAGAGGGCATGGTTCTCAGTCCTCAAACAGTTAGCGGCAGAACCACCCTTATTTCTACCTCAACGAGAGGATCTTCTATCACAGGGCCCAGTCATATGCCCACAAGTTCACAGGTGGAGGCTAGCGGCGTGGCTACTGAAGAAGCCATACTAAGATCCAAGGGGTTTGGTTTTCCGAAGGTTTAATTGCCACCCTCCTTAATAGTAGAAAGAAGGAGACCCGCAAAATTTACAAGAAGGTTTGGCTTCGTTTCAACGAATGGTGTGTAAATTGCCCCTGTTCTGTACAGAGCCCCACGGCTGTCTTAGAATTTCTTCAGTGTGGGGCAGATAAGGGTCTTTCAGTTAGCACCCTTAAAGGGCAGGTTTCGGCACTTACGGTGTATTTAGAAAAACCTCTGGCCACCAGTCCCTGGGTAGTCAGGTTCTTTAGAGCACTAACCAGACAGAGACCAGCTCGAGGTCCACCCTTCCCCAGTTGGGACCTGTCTCTGGTGTTGCGTACCCTAACGGGTACTCCCTTTGAGCCCTTAGATAATTGTTCTCTAAGGGATTTAACCTTAAAAACAGCATTTTTGGTTGCAGTGACCACTGCTAGGAGGGTCAGCGAGCTAGAAGCCCTATCGATCAGACCCCCTTTTTGTGTTATTTTTCCGGATCGGGTCGTTTTTAAGACCGATCCAGCCTTTCTTCCTAAAGTGACTTCAAAGTTTCACAGGAGTCAAGATATAGTTTTACCCTCTTTTTGTTCCAACCCTTCGGGGGAAAGGGAACGTCGTTTCAGTACGTTAGATGTTAGGAGAAGTATCCTACATTACTTAGAGGTGACTAAACCGTTTAGAAGGTCAGACTTACTATTTGTTTTATTTTCTGGAACCAGGAAGGGATGCAAAGCATCTAGGCGCACTATTGCCAGGTGGCTAAGACTAAGCATTGGGCAAGCATACACTTTGGCTGGTAGGGAAATCCCTACAGGAATAAAAGCACACTCCACTCGAGCGTTGGCAACCTCTCAGGCAGAAAGAGCTGGAGCAACGCCGGAACAGATTTGCAAAGCAGCAACATGGTCCAGCTACACCACCTTTGTTAAACACTACAGGGTGGACCTGGTTTCGGCAGGTGAGCAAGCCTTTGGGCGAAAGGTTTTGCAAGCCATAGTCCCACCCTAGTTGGTAAGTTCTCGATTATCCTCTCAATTGTGGGCTGTCCTGAAAGACGGGAAGGGAAAAATAGAGTTACGCTTACCGGTAACGTCTTTTCCAGTAGTCTTTCAGGACAGCCCTGGGTACCCACCCGAATAGAGGAAGTCTGATTTCAAGACCAGGACATGATGTTGATATGTAATAGTATGTTATTAACATGTTCTTGTGTCTCCCCAGCTGACCGGAGGTGCTCGTATAAAAACTGAGGTCTGGCAGGGGGAGTGAGAAATTTATGGGCTGGCGCAGTGTTTCCTAGAGGAAGAGGAGGAGTATCTCTCAATTGTGGGCTGTCCTGAAAGACTACTGGAAAAGACGTTACCGGTAAGCGTAACTCTATTTTTTCCTTCCGTCTGCGGATCGGATGAACACAGACATACGGTCCATGTTCATCCGATTCCCCCCCCCCCATAGGGGAGAGCGGAGAAAAGACAGGGCGGTCCCTGCACAGTGTGCGGGGACTGCCCTGTCATCCGCCGGCTCATCGGGGATTAACGGAGCGATCCCCGCTGAGCATACGGGGGCGGATCATTACAAGGTGCTTAGGGAGGTAGGCGATTTAAATGGGGGGCCCTGTATGCAAGACAGCTAATTTTTTTGTTTTTTTTTTGTTTTTGTATAACATTTTTTACATTTATTTTTCTTTTACCCTCAGTTGCCTTGGCTCTGCTCTGCATCAACTACCCTTTCAGGCACTTTAAATTGTGATATCGTAGTTGGTCACCAAGCTGTCTACCGCATGTGTTTTGCTATGGCTGCCTTTTTCTTTCTATTTGTCTTAATAATGATATGTGTGCGGAGCAGCCGGGACCCAAGATCATATATACAGAACGGGTGAGTGAGAACTCCTTAAAGCACTGGTTAAATTAAGTTTTCTGTCCTAATTTCTGTGTTCGCATCTGTATTGTTAATTTGTATTTCTTAAAACAGAGATGCACAGAGATTACAAGCTAAACCCCATGCAGCTATAAAAACGCTGATTTAATGCAAGAATATATTAAAAAATACTTTTTTTTTTTTTTTTACTTAAAGTGAACCAGTGCCCAGATTGTTTAATGATTAACCACTTCAATACAGGCCTTTTATACACACCTCAATACCGGGCCTATTCTGGCACTTCTCTCCTACATGTACAAATCATCATTCTTTTGCTAGAAAATTACGCAGAACCCCCAAACATTATATATGTTTTTTTTAGCAGACACCCTAGGGAATAAAACAACGGTCATTGCAACGTTTTATCTTGCACGGTATTTGCGCAATCATTTTTCAAACGCCTTTTTTTTGGAAAAAAAATGTTTCATAATTAAAATGATGATGTCACTTAGCCAGTCCAGAATTTTAGAGAGAGCCCGACTTTTAATGACGGGCTCTACTCAGATGTCTGGCCCGGCAGCTAACTCATCCTCTTAGCGATCTGCTGGGAGAAACAGCCAGCTGCTTCTGCTACCTTTACACAGCACAGCAATCCAGTGAGCACTGGAGGGGCAGAACAGAGAGCCGATGACTGACGATCACTGCTCTCCACTAACTGAAAATCAAGAACTGAGCAATTAGCAGTCTTTAATGGCTCAGTTCTCGGTGTAGAGGTGGTGGGGGACAGATGCAGCATTGGATCAATGCTGCATCCATCTAGGTGAGTATAATGTTTGTGTTTTTTTTTTTTTTTTTTATTATGTAATATAAAAATCATCAGGAAAATTAATAGTTGAAGGGAGAAGGAGTTAATTAGGGCTGAAAAGGGTAAACTAAATAAACTCAGGTTTAAAAAGAGGTTAAACATAAATGTAACCACTTCCTATCCATAGGACCAGGGCCGGTACAAGGGGTGGGCAGAATCCGCACTAGAATTGCGCTGATTCCTGCATTGCATATATGTGAACCAGGGCTCCAGTGGGATCACACTGATGCACTGCGGTTTAGTTGCAGTGCTGGGGTATATGCAGTTTTCCTGCATTTTCCTAAATTTTCACTACAGTCCCACAGACTTCACTTTGCTTTATTAGCAAAGGTATTGGTAATATGCAGCCGGAAGGGGGTTAATGCACTGTCACTCAGGGGCGGACTGACCATTGAGTCACTCAGGCACTGCCCGAGGGCCCCATGCCACTAGGGGGCCCCCATCAGGGTTGCCAGGCTCAGTAAAACCAGGGACAGTATGTAAAAATCTATGTTTTTTTTTTTTTTTTTTTTTTTTTTACATCTGTCCCTGATATGTCCGAAACCGACATGCTTTTAATGTGAAAACTCTGAGATTTTAGCTGCCCCGCCTCTGCACTGCCTCCTGGCGTGGTGGCCATCTGTAAGCCCAGGGGCCCCATAATCTTCTATTGCCCGGGGGCCCCATGAGTTGTCAGTCCGCCCCTGCTGTCACTGATGCATTAGTATAGAGCCCATCATCTGTAGGCACTGTAGCTTTTCACAGCGGGGGGGGGGGCACCGTTTTTCATCTTCGCCCTGGGCACCAGATGACCTTGTCCCGGCACTGCATAGGACATACCTGAATCTCCTTGGATGGGTAGGGTGATATCTCAGTCATCGCTGTATCTATGACTGGGATATCATTTTCTTCAGGCGGTGATTTGTGTCTTGCTAAAGAGCAGCTGGATTACTTTTACAGGCAGCAGACGGGTATCCAAACCCCCTCCTCCAGATCTTTCCAAAAACAGGACCTTCGTGTTTTTTTGTTATCACAAGACATGTTTACATTCCTTGTGATGGCAATAAAAGTGATAAAAAAAACTAAAGTGAAGTTAGGCCCTTTTCACACTACAAAATAAATCCGTTTTAATAATCCGTATTAAAATCCGTCAGATAATGTTAAAAAACGGAAGTTGTACGTCCTTTATAAAATATCATTAAAGTCTATGGGATTTTTTTATGTTCCGTAAAGATCCGTAATAGTCCGTTATAACGTACGGACGTTAGTTATAACGGAATATGTGACGGGTCTTGCACTATTTTTTGTCCATTTTTTGTCCGTTGCAAGTAACGGATATACAGGGAGTGCAGAATTATTAGGCAAGTTGTATTTTTGAGGATTAATTTTATTATTGAACAACAACCATGTTCTCAATGAACCCCAAAAACTCATTAATATCAAAGCTGAATATTTTTGGAAGTAGTTTTTAGTTTGTTTTTAGTTTTAGCTATTTTAGGGGGATATCTGTGTGTGCAGGTGACTATTACTGTGCATAATTATTAGGCAACTTAACAAAAAACAAATATATACCCATTTCAATTATTTATTTTTACCAGTGAAACCAATATAACATCTCAACATTCACAAATATACATTTATGACATTCAAAAACAAAACAAAAACAAATCAGTGACCAATATAGCCACCTTTCTTTGCAAGGACACTCAAAAGTCTGCCATCCATGGATTCTGTCAGTGTTTTGATCTGTTCACCATCAACATTGCGTGCAGCAGCAACCACAGCCTCCCAGACACTGTTCAGAGAGGTGTACTGTTTTGCCTCCTTGTAAATCTCACATTTGATGATGGACCACAGGTTCTCAATGGGGTTCAGATCAGGTGAACAAGGAGGCCATGTCATTAGTTTTTCTTCTTTTATACCCTTTCTTGCCAGCCACGCTGTGGAGTACTTGGACGCGTGTGATGGAGCATTGTCCTGCATGAAAATCATGTTTTTCTTGAAGGATGCAGACTTCTTCCTGTACCACTGCTTGAAGAAGGTGTCTTCCAGAAACTGGCAGTAGGACTGGGAGTTGAGTTTGACTCCATCCTCAACCCGAAAAGGCCCCACAAGCTCATCTTTGATGATACCAGCCCAAACCAGTACTCCACCTCCACCTTGCTGGCGTCTGAGTCGGACTGGAGCTCTCTGCCCTTTACCAATCCAGCCGCGGACCCATCCATCTGGCCCATCAAGACTCACTCTCATTTCATCAGTCCATAAAACCTTAGAAAAATCAGTCTTGAGATATTTCTTGGCCCAGTCTTGACGTTTCAGCTTGTGTGTCTTGTTCAGTGGTGGTCGTCTTTCAGCCTTTCTTACCTTGGCCATGTCTCTGAGTATTGCACACCTTGTGCTTTTGGGCACTCCAGTGATGTTGCAGCTCTGAAATATGGCCAAACTGGTGGCAAGTGGCATCTTGGCAGTTGCACGCTTGACTTTTCTCAGTTCAGGGGCAGTTATTTTGCGCCTTGGTTTTTCCACACGCTTCTTGCGACCCTGTTGACTATTTTGAATGAAACGCTTGATTGTTCGATGATCACGCTTCAGAAGCTTTGCAATTTTAAGAGTGCTGCATCCCTCTGCAAGATATCTCACTATTTTTGACTTTTCTGAGCCTGTCAAGTCCTTCTTTTGACCCATTTTGCCAAAGGAAAGGAAGTTGCCTAATAATTATGCACACCTGATATAGGGTGTTGATGTCATTAGACCACACCCCTTCTCATTACAGAGATGCACATCAACTAATATGCTTAATTGGTAGTAGGCTTTCGAGCCTATACAGCTTGGAGTAAGACAACATGCATAAAGAGGATGATGTGGTCAAAATACTAATTTGCCTAAAAATTCTGCACTCCCTGTATTAACGTCCGTTATATTTTAACATTGAAGTCTATGGCGCACGGACGTTAGTAAATGTCTCCGTAAATGTCCGTTATGTTAACGGACGTTAATTTTACTGAGCATGCTCAGTAAAGACTTCTGGAGCTGGACTTCAAGAAAGGGTGAAATGGTTTTTATTAACGGACGTTAGAAAGGAATGATATAACGGATGTATACGGATATATACGGATAAACATTATCCGTTTTCAATAAAGGAAGAATGGTAAAATATTTATCCGTATGTATCCGTTATTAAATCCGTTAATAAACGGCCGTTAATAGGTGTAATACGGATATTATAAAACGGACATACAATCCATAGTGTGAAAGAAGCCTTAGTGTAAAGAGAAAAAAAATAAAAAATAACATTTAACATTTTTTTTTTTTTTTTTAAAGCACCCCCATCCCACCATGTGCAAAGGCAAATCCTATATAAGTTCCCATATATATGTGTATATGTGTATGTGTGGATGTGTGTGTGTGTGTGTGTGTGTGTGTGTGTGTATGTGTGTGTGTGTATATATATATATATATATATATATATATATATATATATATATATATATATATATATATATATATATATATATATATATATATATTGAGCTGTTTGCCTAGCATTCATCTTTTTAGGTTAATTTATGAAAAGTAGATCAACCACACAAAATGTAGGATTTTCATCTATTTCCATATGCATATCAAATTAACTACATGTACATATTTGTGCCCTGTTTGGTTTCCTTGTTGCCTTGATGATAATAATTAGAATTTCTGGCTTGTTGGTTTTGTTTAGGTTTTGGTTTATCAAATTTCTGATTTTGGTGGGCATCACTGTTGGAGCTTTCTTCATCCCTAACGGAGTGTTCACCACGGGTACGTTTTTGCACACGTTTTTTTTTGCATCACTTATGATGGCTATATCTGCAGTGGTAAAGAATTGTTTCAGACAGTCCTTTGCTAGAAATAAAGTGTTTGATACAATAGAGAAAATGGTGATTTGGTTGTTTTAACATTTGAATTTTCTGAAAGAATGTGCATCTTTTTATTAATAAAAAGCATTGTTTTATTCATACAGTCCCCATTTAGTACAGTTGATTTTTGATAGAATAATCATTCGTACAATTATTGTATTTATTTATTGGTCATATCACTACATGTATTGGAAGTTTCACACACATATAATGTGTGTGCATAATAAAAAAACAAGATTTCAGAGCTGCACGATCGTTAAAAAAATCACGATCTTGATTCAACCCCCCTCACGATCTTAACCTAGTCCTCGATTCCATGACAAGTGCATGGGCGATAAAGAGAAACATTTGGGTTTATTTACTAAAGGCAAATCCACTTTGCACTACAAATGCACTGCAAGTGCACTTGGAAGTGCAGTCGCTGTAGATCTGAGAGGGACTTGCAAGGAAAATAGGAGATATTAACTGTATCTGCATGTGCCAACGTCATCGGCACATGCTCCCTGAAGAAACGGCCCGCTCATGTCGTTTCTTTAGTATCCATGCCCAGCGGCTCTTGTGCAGGAGTGACGTCATTGCGGCTCCGGTCAATCGCAGCGCCGGAGCCTATGAACCTGGAAATAACTCCGGGAGACATGTCACCGGTCACAGCGATAGGCGGGGACTGCTACAACAGCTTTGATCTTTTTGTCAAAAGGGCATAAGCCAGGATCTTGTCTTGCATACTAACGATACACAATTGTCGTGCCACAAACACGAACGTAGTGACGTACTACAAGGAATTTCAGCTCTTGAGTGCCACCGTTTGGATCCCTTCCGGTAATTTTGTGTTTGGTGAGCATTGATTCATATTATGCGTGTTTGTACTTTCGACTTTTTTGTGTGAAAGATTTGTGTACAGTACTGACCATATAAAAATTTGACGTGCAGCCGTTGTCCGCCAAAAATGTACTAGCCTGTCATACAACTTTTGTTGGCAGAAAATTGGGCAACAATTGTCAAACAGAGCATACTAACTGTAAGCCCTCTTCCACACGGGGCAGACCACGTTGCTACGGAGTCCGCCGGCTCAGCAGGAGATCTCTCCGCTGAGCTGGCGGATGACAAGTCCCTCTCTGCTCATTGAGCAGGGAGGGGCTTGTGCAGCACCCTGTCTCCAATGGAGAGATCTCATGAAAATGGACAGTATGTCCGTTTTCATCAGGTCTCACCAGATCTGATTCGCCATGGACGGATGGGGACGTATCGCCATCCATCTGATTTTATGGGATTGGATGTCAGCGGACATGTCTCCGCTGACATCCGACGCTCCATAGGCATGCATGGAGTGGCCGTTCAGGTCCACCGTCAAAACTGACAGGCGGACCTAAACGGTCCGACCGTGTGAAGGGGGCCTTACAGACAATCCCCTGCCAACAATCGAACCGTGTGTACGAGCCTTAAGGTAAATATTTCATAATGAGGTAGTACTCAATGCATACTACCTCACTATGCCTTTGTCTTGCAGGTGTTTTTTTTATTATTGGGTCTCTGTAGATTTAGGAAAAATGGGAAATTTATACTATACTGTATGATTCTTCTGTATGGGATGTCTGTGCTGCCAAAGGGACCATTGGAAACCCCATTAAGACACACTAATTGCATATGTGCCTCCTCTCAACTCTACGTGTTCACATTCTTGATAATTTCTTCTTGTTTCAGATTTTATTAATTCTGTTTATCTCTTCCAACACAGTGTGGTATTATTTTGGCATGGTTGGTGGTTTCCTGTTCTTCTTGGTCCAGCTCGTACTCATTATTGATCTTGCCCACTCCTGGAGTCAGTCTTGGCTGCAGCGGGCTGAGGATGGGAATACTAAGTGTTGGTATGCAGGTAAGTAGACCAAAAGTTTTTATCAGTGAAAATTAATCATTATAAAGTACAAGGCTATTAGCATGGTTAGAGAACAAATTACAATTTCTTAATAAATGTTGTGGTTTGGCACTGTTTAACACTGTAATTTTCATGTCAACAGCTCTTCTCATATTTACTTTGCTGATCTACGCTGGTGCAATTGCAGCCATCGTGTGTCTGTATGTTTACTACACCGGATCTGGGGATTGTGTTCTCAACAAAGTGCTCATCAGTCTCAACCTTATATTTTGTGTCATTGTTTCTGTAGTCTCTATTCTTCCCAAAATACAGGTAAAAAAAATATTCTTAACAAAAGCAAATATGTTCTATGCAGTTATGTGTTATGTAGGAATTTATATTATTTGTTAAAGTCATCAGAAACAGAGTTTCTTTATGACTGCTGGATGTCTTCCCTGAACCTGCCCATACAAAAAAAATCTCTTACCTATTGCTTCTCAGTCACTGTATAAACAACACTATTTGGAGACTATGATGTATCTTGCATATTATTTTACAATACATTTTTAACCTCCTGAAGATTTACCCCCTTTGTGACCAGGCCACATTTTGCGATACAGCACTGCGTTACTTTACTTTCATTTTTTTTTTATTTTTTGCGCCACAAACCCCCAAAAAAATATTTTTTACATAAGGCTATAAAACATATCCAATCTCAAAAAATAAATTCTTTATCAACTTGGGCCAATATGTATTCTGCTACATGTTTTTGGTAACAAAAATCCCAATAAGCCTATATTGATTGGTTTACGCAAATGTTCCAGCATCACTCCACACCTTGCACAGGTTTGTATTGGCCACAGCAAAAACACCTAAATGAAAAACGCCTATAATATTTGCAAATCTGCTCAAAATACTTGAAAGCTCAAGTGTGAATGTAGTCTAACACTCTGAAATATCCAGTACTTTGAAAGTACTCAGGACTTCATATTTTCTTCTGTTTTTTTTTGCAGGATGCTCAGCCTCATTCAGGATTACTACAATCATCTGTTATTACATTGTATACGGTTTTTGTCACATGGTCTGCTATAGCAAATTTTCCAGGTAACAAGTCAAAAAAGCTTTCAGAGATTAAGAAACTGCAATGGATTGGGTATTGGATTCATTGTTATTGCTAAGCTTCAATCGCAAGCTTCCTACATATAATTCTGTCACCATTTTCTATTCCAGATAAGACTTGCAATCCTACATTGCTTGCTATAGTGAATAATGGAACCAGTTCTTCCACCTCTACAGTGGGTCAGTGGTGGGATGCTCCCAGCATTGTAGGACTTGTGATCTTTATTTTGTGCACTCTCTTCATCAGGTGAGTTGGTGTTTGTTTTTGCTTTCTTTGGGTATGATGGAAAGAATCTGTTTTTGGTTCTGACTACACTGGATCCCAATCAGTGGCTGGATATAAACCTCCCTCCTATTGCTATGTAATGGGACTGCTTCCTGCTGTGTTGGTTATGGGGCTACTTTTACAGTCAACTTTATATCTACCAAAACTATTCAATGAACTTGTGTCCCGTCAGGCAGACCCTCGGGCTATATACTTGCATAGTTAGTCTGGTTGAAAAAAAGACCTCTCTATCCAGTTCAACCAATAGAAGGGGGAAAAAAATACAATTCTATATACACAGTCCTATACTCAGTTGATCCAGAGGAAGGCAAAAGAAAAAAAGAAGCAAAGCATGATCCAATTTGCTCCAGCGAGGAAAAAAATATTCCTTCCTGACCCCCCCCAAGAGGCAATCGTATACAACCTGGATCAACTTTACCTATAAATCATAGTACACAGTTATATTCTGTGTATCTAGGAAAGAATCCAGGCTTTTATTTTTAAACAATCTACAGAGCTAGCCAGAACCAGCTCTCGAGGGAGTCTATTCCACATTTTCACAGCTCTTATTGTGAAGAAGCCTTTCCGTATTTGGAGATTAATTCTCTTTTCCTCTAGATGTAGAGTGCCCCCTTGTCCTCTGATGTTGATCATATCCCCCCCTTGGTTTGTTTGCCCTTCTCTGCACTTTCTCCAGTTCCCCGATATCATTTTTGTCAACTGGATCCCAAAACTGAACTGCATATTCCAGATGAGGTCTTACTAATGATTTGTACAGGGGGAAAATGATATCTCGCTCTCTCTGCAGTCCAAACCTCTTTTAATACAAGAAAGGATTTTGCTCGCATTTTGAAACTGCAGCTTGGCATTGCATGTTATTTTTAAGCATATGATCTACCAAAACACCCAGATCCTTCTCCACCATTGACTCACCAAGCTATGCTCCCCCCTAGTATGTAAGATGCATGCATGTTGGTACTACTTGTTGGTAGATGTAAGGGAGATTGTACAAGACGATCAGATTGTATCATGTGTTGTGAGCTTAAAACAGGGGTCAACACTTTTTTCCACAATAAAGTGAATATGATTTGTCACTGTTGAATAAACTTTTTTTTTTAACTCCTTATACAGTGGTGTTAATACATTGTTTTGCTCTATTACTAATACTATTTTGTTGTGCCTCTCATGTATACAGCATCCGTAACTCCAGCAACCAGCAAGTGAACAAGCTGATGCAAACAGAAGAGAGTTCCGGGGATGGGGCAGTTCACAGCGCCGAAGATGGGGTGCATAGAGCATATGATAATGAAGAGGATGGTGTCTGCTATAGCTACAGCTTTTTCCACTTTTGTCTTTTTCTTGCCTCACTGTACATCATGATGACACTGACAAACTGGTATCTGTAAGTGACGTTTTCTGGTTTATTGAATATGCTGTAGTTTAGGAACCATATAGGGGAAGTGCTGCTTGTCCATTAAAGCTGATTTTCCATGAAAGTGGAATGTCCCCTTTGCTGACAGCCACCCAAATACAAATGTCTTAAAAATGCCATTACATTTTTTACAAAAAAGTTAACTTGCCCCCGCTTCCGGGAGATGGGGATGACTTCACCCACATTTTCTGTAAACTGAGGCCGATGTAATATTATGTTTTTTATAAAAAAAAAAAAAAAATTATTCAGTGAGGATTTAAGTTTTTGGTATTTGTGGGCTGGAAGGTTAGCAATTTTCATGGAAGGTTTGCTTTAATGTATACACAATACATGGCTCTGCTCTGGACATATATCAATCAACAAATACTCAGATTGCCACATGCCGCCTTTTTTATTGAAACTGTAGCACAGGGATCAATGTTGACCACTGTAATAATTTGTACTCCATTCTTGCACATTATGGAACTTCTCAGTTTGCCTTGCTCCAGTGACGTCCATGCAGTCTTTGTGGAAGCTTAAATATATATTCAATACATGCACGCTATACTGCATATATAACAGTTAAGATGTGAATATAGCATACACAGAATATAACAGGGTTCACCATTAAAACAAAGGTGTGGCAGAAGCATATATTCTCATCACTTTTTTTTTTCTTCTTCTTATTCTAGTTGTCCTTATTTAAATGGTGCCTTCACTTTTTAAATTTTAAAGGATTTAGTCCTCTGTCCAAATATGATCTATCTCTGCATCCTTGTACTGATATTTTTGCAAATGTATTTTTTTCTTTCAAAATATTTTATTTTATTTGTACAGTACAACATCTGTTGGAGAAGAGAAACATAACCCAAATGTATTATATAACAATAACTTTTACATTAAGGCAGATATATTCGCTTCTGTGTCGGCCCCTTCTTCACAGTAATAAACCCTAGCATCTAGGGGCCCGGGAAGACTCCTCCGGCACCCCTAACGGGAGAACACTGTGCCTGGTGGAACCTCCCCAAGCTCCTGAAACTTCATAATATCAATAACCCAGCCTGGAGTCTAACAAACCGTTAAGGACTTTTGGAGTTTAGTTAGATTTCTCCAACTTGTTTGCCCTCTGGTAGGGTCTGAGGGTCTCTCTGGTTGCCTTGGAGGGCCATATGGAGGAGGAGGAGGAGGAGGAGGTTTGAAGGCCCAAACCAGGCCAATAATGTTTATGGTTCAGCTCCTGGTATGAGGGAGATGCCCATATGACGAGCCCAGGGTTCCCAAGTAGCTTCAAACTGTGGTGTGGTGTTTAGGAGGAAGCCAGTTAGTTTCTCTTGGGACATTATCCAAGGAATTTTACATTTAGCAGCTGTAATGAGGAACCCTGGGTTGTTTCCAGGTTTTGGCTATAGTCAGCTTGGCTCCCAGTAAAATTAAGTGGATTAGTTTGCGGTTGTGTTTCGAAGTCTTGGGTAAATTTGCATTGAGAAGGGCGTTGGCTGGGGTCCTAGGTAAATGGCGATCCATCACTTTTTGGATCAGGGAGAAAATCTTACTCCAGAACGTCCTTATTCTGGGTCACTCCCACCAGATGTGATCCATGGAAACCTGTAAGTTGGCATCCTCGGAAATACCGAGGATCTGTTGATGGGTACATTTTGGCCAGTCTAGCTGGGGTAAGGTACCCTTTGGTCATAACCTTGAGACTGGATTCAATTAGTGAAATTTTCCTAATGCTTTTAAAGGATCTAGAGTAGGATGCCCGCCATCTCACTACGTCCCAATTTATTGAAATGTCATTCTCCCAGGCTATCGTATATGGGCTTTTGCTCGACTTATATCAGTGACTGATATATAATGGAGATTCCACCCCTCTGTTCTGTGGACTGTCCACACCATATTTCATATGGCGTGAATCTGGGTGGAATGGGTTTCTCCGGGCCAGATTTTATGAAGAAAATTATGTATCTGGTGAAATCTGAAGCGTTCTGAGGTCGGAATCTCTAACTGTTGCACACAAAAGTCAGAGGAAATTGGTCCGTTGGAGGTGAAAAAGTGTTTGATTCGATACAACCCATTGTCTAACCATAATTTAAAGGCCTTGATGTCTTGTCCTGGGATAAAGTCTGGGTTGTTGAAAATGTGAGCTATGTGGCGGCAACCCGAGGTCAGCACTGGATCAGGTCTTAACTTGTCCCAGAGGGTTAAAGATTGGGGAGAGGATTGGGGGAGAACTATAACAAGAAATCTAGGGTGAAGGTTGGAGCAGCCTGCCTTTCTATGTGTCTCCAGTCAGTTTTCTCTACCCTGGAATAGAAAAGCTGGAAAGCTGTGCTATTCTTGCTGCCTGATAATACCAAAACAGACTGGGTAGCCTAAATCCCCCCTGTCGTCTGGTTAGGAACAGTTTTTTTGGCGGAATTCTGTGTCCTTTCCCTCCCCATATGAATTTATTGACTTTTCTTTGGATGCCTTTCAGACAATCCTTTTTTAATGTTTATCGGGAGGGCCCTGAAAAGCTAAAGCAGTCTTGGGAGGAGTGCCATTTTTATAGAGTGAATTATTCCTAGCCAGGACAGTTCCCCCTTGGCCCAGTTTCCAGCTTCAAGCGTGCGGTGTATAGGCGGGAGTGAGTGAGTGAAAAACATATATAGCGCTGCACATGCGAACTGAATCGCCTCTGGGCGCTTGTTTAACCAGTTCTTTGACCTCAAAAGAGATGGGTTTTTGATCTTTCTCCTAAAGGCCAAGTGGTTCTCCTCCAACCGAATGGAGGTTGGTAAAGTGTTCCAAAGTCGAGGGCCCAGGACAGCAAATCTTCTTTCTCCTTTGGACTTGTATCTGGTTTTGGGGATTTGGAGTAAATTTTGGTTGGAGGATAGCAGAACGCGATTGGGGTTGTAAGCCTTTTTTTTCGCACAGATATTTGGGTGCATTTCCTAAAGTACATTTATGCGTCAGAGTGCTTTGAAAGTGATTTTGTCTTTCACTGGCAGCCAGTGAAGGCTTCTCAGTAAGGGTGAGATTGATTACCAAGGTTTTTTTCCCAGTCACCAGTCGCGCGGCCGTATTCTGAACGACCTACAGGCGAGTGATTTGGTACTTTGGAAGTCCGAGGTAAAGGGCATTTGCATAGTCAAGTCTGGAGTTAACAATTGTTCCCACCACGACTGCTATGTCCTCTTTGGGAATAAATGGAATAAGTCTGCGTAGTAGATGCAGCAGATGGTGGGATCCGCTGACTACTGACCCTATTTGTGCATCCATTGTCATGTTGGTGTCAAAGATGACTCCGAGACTTTTGACTTTGGTGCTAGGGGTGATGATTTTGCCAGAATGGGCGGAGGTATCCAGGGTGTTGCCGATTGATTCTTTCGATTGGCGTGAAACAGGAGAAGTTCTGTTTTTGAGCCGTTGAGTTTAAGATAACTCTTTGTCATCCAGTTCTCTATCAAAGAGAGGCCTTTCTCTAGACCGAGATGATCCTTTTTGTTGCCGATGCGAAATTGTGTCATCCGCATAAGAGTGGTAGAGCAGCTTCTGGCTGCTGATGATTTAAAAAAGGGGGCAAAGATGGATATTAAACAGCACCGGGGACAGAGGGGTTTCTTGAGGGACTCCGCATGACACCGTGCGTTTTTCAGAAATGAACGGTCCCAGTTTCACTACTTGTGATCGGTTTTCCAAAAAGGAGGCGGACCAGGATAAGTCACATTCCGCGACTTTGGCTACTTCAGCTAGCCGAGTCAGCAATAGTTTGTGGTCTACCGTGTCAAAAGCTGCGAAGTTAGCTGAATATAGTTGTTCTATTTTACCTGCGAGTTTGATCCCTAAATAAGTCTATGGAGGAGTCACTCCACCTAAATTCAAAGGCACTCTGAAGCATCCTTACTGTTTCTGGCTTGGGGGGAAATGTTGAGAGCGTAGGACTTAGTGTAGTTCACCTGCAACCCAGAGATCGCTGTGAACTCTTTCAGGAGGTTTGTAAGGGAGGTGATCGGGTATGTGAGGAAGAGGAGCATACCGTCTGCGAACAGACCGCATTGCAGGTCACGCCTCGGATGTTGGGATTAGTGCATATTGCAATCACCAGTGTTTCGATTGCCACTGCAAAGATTAAGGGGGAAAGAGGACATCCCTGTCTAGTGCCCCTAGCTATACTAAGGGGTTTAGAGTAATGGCTTTGTAGTCGGATCATGGCCTTCGGGGTGGAATATAGGGATTGGAGTACCCTCGTGAAGCAGCTCCCAAAGCCCCATTTTTCCATAAGGGTGAAAATGTAAGGCCATTCGATCGAGTCAAAGGCCTTATGCAAGTCTAGGGATAGGAGCATTCCATCTTGTTTGGGGCCTCCAGCCCAATTGGATTGTAAAAGGGAGACATTGTCGAACACCCTCCTGATTTGATCTGGCCCTTGTCTGCCCGGAATAAATCCTACTTGGTCCTTATGGACATGGCAATTAATGAAGGTGGTGAGTCGGTTGGTGAGGATTTTTGTCCTAACCTTTAGGTCATTATTTAAGAGAGAGATGGGTCTGTAATTTTTGAGTTCATGATTTTGTTGGGTTTGGGGAGTACTGTAATGTAGGCTGTATTAAGATTGGGGATCTAAGGGGCATCCTAGTGTTTTGGAATGGAAGAATTTCCCCAAAGGTCTTATAGTAAGGTACTGAGAGATTGTCTGGCCCTGGGGCTGAACCTGTCTTCAGACCTTTGATAACCTCCCTTACCTCTTCCACCGAGAAGGTTTCTTCCCTTAAATTGTGTTCCTGAGAAAGGGAGGGTATCTAAAGGTTCTGGAGGAAAATAGTGGTTAATGGGCCCCTTTCTGTCGGTAGTGCTGTAAAGCTTGGAGTAGAAATCGTGGAAGGCATTCAGAATTTTATTTGGGTTGGCTGTTGGGGGTTGTCCTGCTATTCTTAGTTTAGGGAGGGTGTGCCTGCGATAATTGGGGGGCAGTTTGGAGGCTAGCATCGTGCCGATTTTGTCTTTTTGCGAATAGTATTTTGCTCCGCTCCAGCGGATGTGTTTCTTTGCTTTAGCTGTTAGAGCCAAGTTAAGTTCCAGTATGGTGGTATCTAATTGATCTGCTAATGCCTTAGAGGGTTGTTTTTTGTGTTCGGATTTCAAAGCTGCGAATGTGGTTTCCAATTTGTGGATGTAAATCAGACGCCCCTTTTTTGACCTGAGTCGCTAACCGGATTAACACGCCTCTAATAGTGACCTTGTGGGCTGCTCAGAGGATTTCGGGGTAGATATCTAAATTTTTAAATATTTTTTAAGGCTATGACTCTTACCCTGGGAGGTGATTTTAGAATGTTATGTTTAGGCTAGAAATTTAAGTTCAAAGTAAAGCCATATTTATGCAAGAGCCTTTCCTTTCACATGTGTTCTTGGGTAGCGTTACCCTTAACTATGGTTATCTTTTAGTTAAACAATAAAATCCAAGCTTCTGATGTTGTTGGAGGCCACGAACAGACTGCTTAAATTAAAACATTCTACCAGATTTAGACCCCTTTCACACTGAAGGCACTTGGCAGGTGTTTTAATGCTAAAAATAGCCCTTGAAAAGCGCCTCTCATGCCTCCCCAGTGTGAAAACCTGAGTACTTCCACATTGGGGCGATGTGCTTGCAGGACAGGAAAAAAAGTCCTGCAAGCAGCATCTTTGGGGTGGTATGGGAGCAGCGTATACACCGCTCCCAAAACGCCCTGCCCATTGAAATAAATTGGCAGCGCTGCAGAAGTGCCCACAGAGCACTTCAATGGTGCAACATGGGCGCTTTTAACCCTTTTGTTTGACCTGCTAGCAGCCGAAAAGCGCCGCTAAAGAGACGGTAAAGCACGCTGCACCTCCCAAATGGTTAGACAACATTCTGGGATCTGTGACGTGTCCCAGAAGATGAGAGGGAGGGCAAAAGGAGAACTTCTGCTTGGATCGTCCAAGCGGAAGTGGGAGCCCCCCCCCCCTGTGGAGCCCCGCTTTAATATCAGTTTTGACACAAATGTAGATTAAGTGACATTTGTTAAACCTACAAAGACCTAATGCAGATCAAGACAAACAGATGGTCTGCCAGCATCCAATGCTAAAATATTGTGTCCTTTTTCAGGCAATATTTGACACAAAGAATACAGTATTGATTTATTTCCATTATTTCTCAACAGACCAGGATACAATGACAATTCCATAACCAGCCCAATGTCTGCAGTGTGGGTGAAGATTTCCTCAAGCTGGGTTGGACTCCTCCTTTACTTGTGGACATTAGTTGCACCTCTGATTCTCTCTGACAGAGACTTCAGCTAATCACGTGGAACCGTTTTTTTTTTTTTTTTTTTTTTTTTTTTTTTTTTTTTTTTTTTTTTTTTTTTATGTTTTTGTCTTGTGTACTAAATTTCTCAGACTTTACCATTTCTTTATACCTGTATTCCATTTTACATTAAACTGCTGCGTAGGTGTGTTGGCACACAAACTCCAGAAATTGATATACATACTTGCATTGGGCCAGCTTGGTTTGCTGTAAGTATGCATATCTGATCTCTGGAGGGTCACTAGGGATGGTGAAAATCGATGTAGTAGTCTGCACTACATAATAATGATCTTCTAGGTTCTGTGTAAGTGGCTTCCCCTCTGTACACTGACCAAAGGGTTTACTAGCTCCGCACCTCCACCATTTATAGATTACCTTGTATTTGTTTTGTTTTTCAAATGAGTACAAGACGCTCTGATTGAATGAAGTGGAAAGAAGGGGCAGTGGCATCACGATCTCCACCTTGTCCAATCTGAGAACAAATATCAGATATGCCTACTTGCATTGAGTCAAGCTGGCCCAATGTATGTGTGCAAAAACATGGAATTTCTAGAGTTCAGCTTTAAACCAGCACATTTGCTGTGCAAGATTTTATATTTCATACTGATGAGTTTAGGGATAATATATTCCTAAATTTTTCAAATTGTTTGGACTAAAAATAATTAAATTCACACTAATATGTAATCCTTTAAACTGATTGAGACTCCTTAGAGACTCCTTAGATAAAGTGTTAGGTTTAAAGGACTTCTTTAGTCAGACAGTTGCTGCCCTGTCCACTCCCTTACACAGTGTTTTTAGCTTTTGAGAATGCATAGACATGCAAGAAATCAAACATCAGAGCCCATAGTTGTTTACACAATTCTTTACTAGCGGTCTCTGTTATTTGGGGGGGGGGGGGACATTGCCTATGTGCCACCACCCTAAAGGTAGAGAGTTGTACAGCATGTTGGTAACACTCTCTTACAACCTAAAGATAAACTTCAAGTCAGATGTGTAAAAATTTTAAGTCAGCAGCTACAAAAACTGTAGCCACCCATCTGTCCTACAATCCAGCGCTGTCCTCACCCGGGTTTCACTAGCCTTTAGGTTACCATCTTTGGTATCTTAACTGTGGACACCCTGCTGTGATAACTTGTGACTTCACCACCAGGTATCCACTGCGCATGCATGAGCCGTGCTGCTCATTGCGAATGCTCTCACAGTCTTCTGGGACCTGTGACATGTCCCAGAAGACAGCAAGTAGGGGAGGAAGAGAACTTCTACTTCGATCACCTAGGCGGTCGGAGTAGAAGAGGGAGCAGGTACCTGTCAAAATCAATTAATCATCCCACCCCAAAAGTGCAATTCTTGAAAAAAGGGGCGCCTTAAAGCGGCTCTTCCCCTTTTGGGTGGAGTTCCGCTTTAAGCCTAACTTGTAATTTGTATCTGAAAAGATAACCAATTGTGTTACTCATAGCAACCACACAGCTTCTTCCTTTCATGAAGATCCCCTAAATGAGAGAAGCTGGTTGCTTGGGGAATAGACATTGTTTAACCACTTAACCCCCGGACCATATTGCTGGTCAAAGACCAGAGCACTTTTTGCGATTCGGCACTGCGTCGATTTAACTGACAATTGCGCGGTCGTGCGACGTGGCTCTCAAACAAAATTGGTTTTTCTTTTTTTTTTTTTCACAAATAGAGCTTTCTTTTGGTGGTATTTGATCACCTCTGCGTTTTTTAGTTTTTGCGCTATAAACAAAAATAGAGCGACAATTTTGAAAAAAAAATATATTTTTTACTTTTTGCTATAATAAATATCCCCTAAAAATATATATAAAAAAACAATTTTTTTCCTCAGTTTAGGCCGATACGTATACTTCTACATATTTTTCATAAGAAAAAAAAATTGCAATAAACGTTTGATTGGTTTGCGCAAAAGTTATAGCGTTTACAAAATAGGGGGTAGTTTTATGGTATTTTTTACTAGTAATGGCGGTGATCAGCGATTTCTTTTTTTTTTTGGTACTGCGACATTATGGCAGACACTTCGGACACTTGACACATTTTTGGGACTATTGGCATTTTTATAGCGATCAGTGCTATAAAAATGCATTGATTACAATAAAAATGCCACTGGCAGGGAAGGGGTTAACACTAGGGGGCGGGGTTAAGTATGTTGCCTGGGTGTGTTATAACTGTAGGGGGGGTGGCCTCACTAGGGGAAATTACTGATCGCTGTTCATACATTGTATGAACAGACGGTCAGGCATTTCTCCCCTGACAACACCGGGAGCTGTGTGTTTACACACACAGCTCCCGGTCCTCGCTCTGTAACGAGCAATCGCGGGTGCCCGGCGGCGATCGCGCGTGCTGGGCATGGGAGTCAGGGACGAGCGGGGGGCACACACGCACCCCTAGTGGCCGCTTAGAGAGCCGATGTATAGCTACGGGCTCTCGCGCAGGG